>NW_026992647.1:0-42094 GCF_028769735.1 Zonotrichia leucophrys gambelii
CCCTCCAGTCTTCCCAGTGTCCCCCAGCACATCCCAGCCCCCACCTCAGTGTCCTCCCCAGTCCATCCCAGTCCATTCCAGTCCCCCCCAGTTGCAGTCTGGGCAGAGACGGAACTGCCTGGGGCCCTGGGTGGTGCCAGCTGGGGGTGTCCCATGTCATCCCCCACCCCCCAGCCTGTTCCCTCCCTGGGCATAAAGTGGCTCCAGTGTCAGCACTGGGACAGACTGGGACCATGGGAGTGCAGTGAGTGGGGACACTGGTGGGCACGGGGGATATGGGGCCATATGGGACATGGGGGCACATGTGGGACATGGTGGACACAGGGGAACTCGGGAGACCAGTGAGGACACTGGGGCACATGGGGGGACATGGGGATATGGAGGGTGGACCTGGAGGGGGGACATGAGGGGCATAGGAAGGACAAAGGGACATGGTGGGGGGGAGTCATTGGGGACACTGAGGACATTGGGGGAGACATGGAGGGGCATGGGGGGATATGGGGACACTGGGGACATGGGGAAGACGGAGAGGTCACAGGGGACCTGAGGACATGGTTGATAGGGGATCCCCTCACACTCCCCCAGGCCTGGACACATGAAGGTCTCCCCCGTCATCGTCCTCCTCCTCCTCAGCTACGCAGAGGATTGGGGACCCCTGAAGACATTGGGATCCCCTTTGGGACCCCTGGGTGAGTTTGGGGTCCCAGGCTTATACTGGGGAGGTGCCAGCCCCATACTGGTAGGTTCTGGAGTGAAACCCAGGGTCCTAGGCCCATACTGGGATATCCCAGCTCCATACTGGTGTCGGAGATTGAAATGTTTTAAGTTACAGTTTAAACCCCTTCATCAAGGACTTTTATCTATCATAGGAAATCTGTATAAAAGCTGCTCAGAAGACTACTACCTCCTGAATAGGCCTCCTGTCTAAGGCCCTGGAGATAAGATAAAAGTAACTCAGGTCTGGGCTGATGGAGAACAGTACATTCACAGAGGGATTCAGCTTTCCACCTTCTGTGGGTGGAGACCACAGCCCCCAGGGCTATCAGCTGCCAGCCTGGAACACACCCTCAAACCAAAGGATGGGGTGGAAAGCGGTTTTGGGCGTGTTGTGGAAAAACCTCTGATCAGAAGCACAGTGACCACCCACCCCCCACTATGCAGACCAGTTCAACTGAGAGGCCCCTTCACCCAGGTGTTATAAATGATCAGCCAGAAATCCAAATTAATAAATGTGAAAGATTTTATTTTCACGACAAAAATATGGTCCTCAAAAACCACAGTCAAAGAGGCAGCGTCGAGCCTGTGATTGGCACTGGGTAAACCTAGATCTGACCTGTGTTGCATCGGATCTCCCTGTGTTCACGAATGCCATTTTCAGCAGGGCTGCTTTGCAGAGTTTTTATGCCTGAGGCAGAGGTACCCCGATTTATTTTGTAACCCCACATATGTATGTAGGTTTCTTTCACTGTGCAGGGCTGGACAATCTCTGTTTCTTGAGTAGTGGCAAGTGCGGATCGTGTCAGGGGAAGTTGCGTATTCAGATGTATGTTCCTTGGCGATTTTGGTTATCTTGATTGATCTATCAAGTGATGATCACCCTTGGGCTCCAGAAGAAGCCCATCTCCATGCTGGCCACGTTCTTTCATTAGTAAATGAGGCATTGCTCTCCTGCTGCCACCAGGAGTTTCCTAATTCCAATGTGGTAATCTCTCTCCAGATTGCTTGTAGTCAGATGCTCGTTGGATGTTAGATTTTTTTTACAATTTTTATTTTATACATTCTCCCCTTAAGCATGAATTACTTTATAACATATATTACACAGGGAAAAGCTCATCCTCTTGCAGGACAGCAGAGGGGCGTCTTGGCCCATCAAAGGCACCCTGCAAAAGGCCCCAGACCCTGCACCAGAGCACTGCAACATGATGCAACAGATCCACAGTGTTGCAATGGACAGAGTCAAACTGGCCCCCTGCAAGGGATGCACGTGGGTATTCCCACCTGCCCAAAATGTATATTCATCTCATAAAACATATAATATTCTCATAATTAATATATCTTACAATTAATCATTTTACTCTATACTTTTCAGTGCTGGTGGGGGGGGGGACCCTTACCACCAAGAAGACCAGATGAAGGGGAACAACAACATGTCATTGGGACCCCTGGAAGGGTGATATATTTCTACCTAACCACTCTCCCTCTCTCCCTGTGCCTCCACCCTCCATTCTCTCTCTTTCTTTCTTTCTTTCTTTTTCTTTCTTTCTTTCTTTCTTTCTTTCTTTCTTTCTTTCTTTCTTTCTTTCTTTCTTTCTTTCTTTCTTTCTTTCTTTCTTTCTTTCTTTCTTTCTTTTTCTTTTCTTCTTTCTTTCTTTTTTTCTTTTTCTTTCTTTCTTTCTTTCTTTCTTTCTTTCTTTTCTTTCTTTCTTTTCTTTCTTTCTTTTCTTTCTTTCTTTCTTTCTTCTTTCTTTCTTTCTTTCTTTCTTTCTTTCTTTCTTCTTCTTTCTTTCTTCTTCTTTCTTTCTTTCTTTTTCTTTCTTCTTTCTTTCTCTTCTTCTTTCTTTTCTTCTTTCTCTCTTTCTTTCTCTCTTTCTCTCTTTCTTTCTTCTTTCTTCTCTCTTTCTTCTCTCTTCTTCCTTTCTCTTTCTTTCTCTCTTCTCTCTTCTTTCTCTCTTCTTCTCTCTTTTCTCTCTTTCTCTTTTCTCTTTCTCTCTTTCTCTCTCTCTTCTTTTCCTTCTTCTTCTCTTCTTCTTTCTTCTTCTCTCTCTCTTTCTTCTCTCTCTTCTTCTCTTTTCTTCCTTCCTTCCTTCTTCTCTTCTTCTTCCTTCCTTTCCTCTCCTTCCTTCCTTCTTCCTCTTCCTTCCTTCCTCCTCTCCTCTCCCTCCCTCCCTGTGTCCCCAACTGGCCAGCAACTGGGTCAATATATGGGATCTCCAAACACCAAGGACCACCAGAGATCCCCAGGACAAAAGAACACATACATAAAGGGGAGGGTAAATATGTTAATGATTTTGGGGAAATGATTATCATCAGTATGTTTATTCTGGGATAATGAATATGTATGCAAAATGCAGTCTAAAACCAGGAACTTTCCTGTACTTAGCACTCCTGTACATGATCTTTTGGAAGAGCTAAGCCCTCATGCATCTGGCTGAACAAAGAATGCTACCTCTTAATGCTATATTGGTGTTAATGAGGTTTTTATTTTACCAATTATTGGTAAAAGTTGTGGTGGCCCAGGTGGAACACAATCCTGAAATTCAATGGATCTGAGGGATCACAGGACCTCCTTGAGAGTCAAAGGACCTTTAAAGCCCTAGAAATAGACTTAATGCCAACTCCTCCATTGGGACTCCCAATCTTAACTAAACCATTGGAGATGTTTGTGCACAAAAGGTGTTCCTGGCCTTAAGGATGTGGGCACAGCATTTGGGGTCATGGAAGCAGGCTGTGAGGTACTTTTCCAAACAACTGGACAATGACAGAGCAGGATGACCTCGATTCTTGAGAGCAGTGGTCGCTGCAGAGCTCTTAATGCAGGAAGCACAAAAGTGGATATTGTGACAAAAGATTAAAATACATGTACCCCACATGGGAACAGCTGGTTTGGAACAAAAAGGAGGACATTGGATATTGCCAGCGAGATGCTGAAATAACAGGTTGCCCTACAGGAGCAGAACAATGATTAAGGTAGCAGGTAAGGTAACAGGTAAGGTAAGGTAACAGGTAAGATAATGTAAGGTAAGGTAAGGTAACAGGTAAGGTAACAGGTAAGGTAAGGTAACAGGTAACAGGTAAGGTAGGGTAAGGTAAGGTAAGGTAAGGTAAGGTAAGGTAAGGTAAGGTAAGGTAAGGTAAGGTAAGGTAAGGTAATGACAGTGCTTAAAGTAACCCCTGTTTTATACCCTAGCCATGTTTCTCCGGTCTTCAAAAGAAGCCCGGAGCCCTTTGTGCCACGACTGTCTGGTAACCACTGAACAAGTTTGTTCTGGCAGATGGGATCTTGAGAGTGATCCTATCCAGGACCCAGAACAGGACCTGCACACTGGTGGGAGCAGCATCATAAGAAACAGAAAATGGGCAGTTGGGCGTGCAGCAGGAATCTTGACCCAGGCAATAGAAGACCAGACTTTACCACATCAGCATAAAAAGCAGAATTAATGACTTATCTAGGAATCTATGAGGGAAAAAGGGTAAACATATGGACTGTTTTAAAATATGCTTTTAAAATAATACATGCCCATGGAGGCATATGGAAGGAAAGGGGATATTATTGGCATAGAGGTCTCCTATTAAGTACAAAGAAGAAATCAGTCAACTACTACAGTGTGTGCAAAAGCCAAAAGAAGTGGCCATGATACTCTTGTAAATCCCACCAGTTTGGACACTCCCCAATTCATACAGGGAATCAATTAGCTGACAAAACAGCTAAAGAGGGTGCTAAAAAAGGTATTCTTGTGCTAATGCCTAGGAAAAAATTTAATGTCCTGGAAAAAACCCCAAATTTTTGTAATCAGGACAGGCAGTTAGTCCTACCATTAGGAAAATCCCATTCATAGACTCTTGTGGGCTGGTAACTGTACCTCCACAATTAATGTATAAGATAATGGAACTAAAACATCAGGAAACACATTAGGAATAAGAGAATATGGTGATTAGTTTACAAAGGAATATAGTAAGTGCAAAAATGACAAAAAATAATAAATCAATTGTTGAAAAACAGACATTTGTTTTGCAAAATAATACCACGGAGAGAAGAAGGCATGCATGGAGGAGCTATCTCTTCATGCATCTGGACAAATAAAGAATGCTGTTTCTTAATGCTACATTGGTGTTAAGGAGGTTTTTTATTTTGTTGTATTTTTGGTAACACTAGTGTCCCCTGTTTATAGTTTCCCCTGTTCCCTGTGTCTCTTATTCCTGGCGTCCCTCATTCCCCCTTGTGATAAATGAGTAATTTGATGGTTGACTCTCACAATTAAAAGGCAATTATTATGTATATGTTAAGAGAAGTTTTATAGATTTATAATTATGTTTACACCTACCGCCAACCCCCCCCGGCATTGTTATCAAAGAGTGACCTGGGCAGTCAGGACATTTGGGAGGATGAATTTTGGAAGGAGCTAAAGGGATAAAAGGCAAAATATCCATTGTGTGGATGAGCATGTGGTGGGAAAAAATCCTTTGCTCCTGGTGCCATAATATTTTCTCTATTCAGTCTTCTGTTGTATTTTTGATAAGGTTTTAATAAACATTTAAAATTTTTTTAGAAGTGAGCATCATTTCTCACACTGGGGACTCATCCAGGATTTACACCCTGCCCCAGTGGCTCTAGGAGTTTTCAAAAGGGGTGCCCCTCACCACAAATTTGGCAGAGTCTATCAGACTCTCCCAGGACCACCACTGGTCACAGGTTGAAAGCCCAAAGACGACAGGAGACTGGATAAATAAAAGAGGGAAAAGGGGATGAGTACCATCCTCATACCTATTTCTGGCCAGACTGTGACTCCATAATTCCAGTATATGAAAGTGATCTTCACATTAGTAATATACTGGATCCGTCCTGGTCTGTTGAAGTGTCAGAATATTGGATGGTAAGAAGGAAAAAGACTGTAGATGAGGGAGTTCAGGGCTGGAGGCACCACTAAGTACAGAACTGATACCACCAGATCAAGGGATGGGGAGGAGATGGAGAGGAGGTTCAGGCAGGCAAAAAATGAGATACTGACAAACAGGAAGACCACAGCCAGGTGAGGGAGGCAGGTGGAAAAGACTTTGTGCCGTCCCTGCTCAGAGGGGATCCTCAGCACAGCCCTGAAGATCTACACATAGGAGAAAACAATAAACACAAAACGGCCAAAACCTAAACAGGCACCAAGAACAGTAAGCCCAAGTTCTCTGAGTTTGGAGTGTGAGCAGGAGAGCTTGAGGATGTGTGGGATTTCACAGAAGAACTGGCCCAGGGCATTACCATCGCACAAGGGCAGGGAAAATGTATTGGTTATTTGCAGCAGAGCATTGAGAAAGGCACTGGCCCAGGAAACTGCTGCCATGTGGGCACAAGCTCTGCTGCCCAGGAGGGTCCCGTAGTGCAGGGGTTTGCAGATGGACACATAGTGTTTGTAGCACATGATGGTCAGGAGAGAAAACTCTAATGACATGAAAAACACACAAAAAAATACACATGCAGCACATCCTGAGTAGGAGACAGTGCTGGTGTCCCAGAGGGAATTGTGCATGGCTTTGGGGACAGTGGTGCAGATGGAGCCCAGGTCGCTGAGGGCCAGGTTAAGCAGGAAGAAGAACATGGGCGTGTGCAGGTGGTGGCCGCAGGCTACGGCGCTGATGATGAGGCAGCTGCCCAGGAGGGCAGCCAGGGAGATGCCCAGCAAGAGGCAGAAGTGCAGGAGCTGCAGCTGCCGCGTGTCTGCCAATGCCAGCAAGAGGAAGTGCCTGATGGAGCTGCTGTTGGACATTCCTTCTCTCTGGGAATTGTGGACTGTAGAGAGAAGACATTGACAAGCTGGGCACAACTTCTTTGACTCAATCCATTGGGGATTTTTTCAGGAATTCCCTCAAAACTTCTTATCTTTCTGTGGGGAAACTTCACGAAACATTTTTATTTTGGAGTTGAACTATGTGCTCCTGAGTTACTGTCTCATCTTCAGCATTGCTCTCAGACTGAACACTGGGGAGCCCAGAGGGAAAATATTGCTCCCTGTACCCCAGGGCAGTCAGACCTGCTGGTCCCACACAGATGCCTTTGCTCATTTCACTTCCCTCTAGTTCAGGGTGATCGCTTAAAACTGTAACTGTTACTTAAAACTGTACTTGAAAAATAAAGTGGCCTTTTTAAAGACTCCAGTTTCAAAGTCAGTTTTTCTAAGCCCTTTTCTCTTTCCCTGTGCAGGTCAACAGGAAGGGATGTACAGGATTCGTCTGGCTCCCTCCTGCCTGGAGTTGTGCCTACTGGGAGCTGTTTCTCTCTATCCAAGCCTTGTCCTTGCCAGTGCTGCCAGAGCCCAACCCAGCCCTGGGGGCTCAGCTCTGCCCTGCAGACCCCTCCCAGCACAGGGCACTGCCCAGGGGCATCTCCCTGGCAGCAGAGCCTTAAGGGCAGGCCAGACAAACAGAGATGCTGCAAGCCAAGGTGCTGCTGCTGCTGTCTGTAGGGAGAGGAGGCTGAGGAGGCACTTTCTGAGGGAGATCTGAGGCCCATCTGCTGATGGCCATGGTGACAGTGCAGGAGTCTCAGTGACACAGCCAAAGCTGACAGCCCCTTTCCCTTCTCTTTAGGACAAAGCTGAGAGCAGCCCTGGCCATGCAGCACCATCTCCAGAGCAGGAGCAATCTGCCCTGATGGGGGTGGCTCCTTCCACCTCCAACTTTTCCCCTGCAGCGTCCATGGGGAGCTGCCAGGCAGGCTGAGAGCTGCCCCTGGCAGGTGGCACATGCCCTGGGCTGGCCAAGAGCCCTGAGGGCTGCAGGAGCTGCTCTGCAGGACAGCCCTGGGCAGCCCTGGCTGCAGCCCCAGCTTCAGCCCCTGCAGCCATCCCTGGCAGCCGGAGCCATCCTGCCCTGTCCCTCTGATGGTGCCCAGGGCAGCCCCACTCTGCAGCACATCCTCATCCTCCTCGTCCTCCTCCTCCTGGTCCTCCTGGTCCTCCTTGTCCTAGTGGTCTTCCTCGTCCTCCTCCTCTTCGTCCTCCTCCTCGTCCTCATCCACTTGTCCCCCTCCTCGTCCTCCTCGTCCTTGTCCTCGTACTTCTCCTCCTCCTCCTACTTGTCCTACTGGTCTTCTCGTCTCCTCTCTTCGTCCTTCTCACTGTCCCCCTCTCGCCCTCTCGTCCTTGTCCTCGTACTTCTCCTCCTCCTCCTACTTGTCCTCCTCGTCCTCCTCATCTTCGTCCTCCTCCACAACCTCCTCGTCCTCCTCCTCATCCTTGCCCTTGTCCTCCTCCTCCTCCTCCTCCTGCCCGTCCTCCTCCCTCTGCTCATTGTCCTCCTACCCCTCATCCTCGTTCTCATCCTCATCCACCTCCTCGTCGTCCTCTTCCTCTTCGTCCTCCTCATCCTCCTCTTCCTCCTTGTCCTTCTCCTCCTCGTCATCCTACTCGTCCTCCTCGTCCTCATCCTCTTCCTCGTCCTCGTCGTCCTCCTCATCGTCCTCCTCCTCATCCTCCTTCTTCTCCTCCTCCTCATCCTCGTCATCATCCTCCTCGTCCTCCTTCACACCTCATCCTCCTCCTTCTCCTTGTCCTTCTCCTCGTCATCCTACTCGTCCTCCTCGTCCTCATCCTCATCCTCATCCTCATCCTCGTCGTCCTCCTCCTGCTTCTCATCCTCCTCATCCTCGTCATCGTCCTCCTCATCCTCCTCCTTGTCCTCATCATTCTCCTCGTCCTCCTCGTCATTCTCCTCGTCCTCCTTGTCCTCCTCCTCGTCCTACTCATCCTCCTCATCCTCCTTGTCCTCCTCCTCCTAATTCTCCTTTTCCTCATCCTCCTCCTCTTCATCCTCCCCTCCTTGTCCTCATCCTCGTCCTTGTCGTCCTCATCCTCATCTTTCTCGTCCTCGTCCTACTCATCCTCCTCATCCTCCTCCTTGTCCTCCTCGTCCTCCTCATCCTCCTCATCTTCCTCATCCTCTTCATCCTCCTCGTCCTCCTCCTCGTCCTACTCATCCTCCTCATCCTCTTTGTCCTCCTCCTCCTCCTCCTCCTCGTCCTCCTCCTCCTTCTCCTTTTCCTGCTCCTCCTTGTCCTCCTCCTCCTCCTCCTCATCCTCGTCCTCCTCCTCCACGTCCTCCTCCTCCTCCTCCTTGTCCTCCTGCTTGTCCCCGTCCTCCTCATCCTCTGTCTGTCACCGACATCTTTTGTGAAAAATCCTTTCTTTAGGATTTTTGCCCCTTCTGAGAAGCTGTGGCCTCAGCAACAAAATGAAAACCATGGTTATCTGCTGCTGCTGTGGAATGCAACAGGTGGATCTGTGTTTGGTGTTGGGTGGATGTTTGGATTTACTGACCACTCACGGCAGAGCTGGGTCTCACCTTCTGCTGAGACACAGAACTTGCTTATTCATTCCTATTGTATTCTTAGCTTAGATAGCCTTCTGAGAACTTTTCCTTCTATTTCTTGTAGTAAAATATAATGTAATATATATATATCATAAAATAATAAATCAAGCCTTCTGAACATGAGGTCAACATTCTCACCTCTCTCTTCATCCTGCAACCCTTGCAAGCCCTGTGACAATTGGTGAACCCCAACTGAGGAGGACAAAACCATCAACTGGTGACCCCCAGAGGAGCAATTGCTGAACTGGGTAAACCCTGAATGTGTGGCATTTATGGTTGCTTCACAAGTGAACACAGAAGTGGATTCTTGCCAGGAGCTGAAAAACGGAAGATCCTAATTTTGACAGAGTTCACAGTGTGGTAAATAGGTACGATTCGTGCTGATAAAAATTAAAACAGTAATCAATATTGATACAGTAATTAATATTTGAGAATAATAAAATAGTTAATAGTTAAAAGTTGTAATGCCAAAGAAGAGAGGGAAAGGAGGGGCTCCACCCACCCCCCCTTCCCAGCAGATGTTCTCAAGGACCACAGGAAAGAAGCTGAAGATACAGTTGCTAAAAATGACCAAGAACCTGGTTGGGTCCAAGAAAATGCTAATTATAAGGGACTTATTGTTTTGATATGTAGATGCAGTGATAGGTTAGTCTTGGCTTACATTGTACTGGCTCGGTGCGCATGTGTAACCCAAAGGTGAATTAAAGGACAACGAAGAAGACTACAGGGCCTTCATCAGTGACGACCCCCAAAGACTTGTGCAACCACCAAACCGAGTGGTGGCGCATGCGTGGTAAAGGTGGTAATGAAGGCGGAGACAGAAAAGTGACGAACCCAAAATAGGAGGAGATGGAATTGACACATGGCATATAAGGGGTGACTTTTACTTGGCAAGCTTGTACGTGAAGTGGCAAGGGTCAAGAACCCTGCCCTTCGTACCCTGCGGTTCTTTTTCCTTATGCGCTATTATTTGAACCAAATTATCCCTTATTTATATATTTTCTAAACTATTTAATTAAAATTGTTACTACTTTTAATATTGTTTGGCCTTTTTTTATGGTGGGATAATTGAGCAAACATAACAACAGCAAGGCTGACCACAAAGAGAACCTACTGAAAAGCCTCCAGGAAGATGTTCGGACAGCCCAGCAGCACCTTGCAATTGGCCAGAACATGCTGGACTCTTTCAAAAGATACTGTTGGCTTTTCCCTTCCTGATGATCCCGGCCTTCCCAGGTTATGGCTGCAAAGGTGGTGGGGCATTCCCACCAAGGCTGAGGTTCCTTTCTCCCCTTCAGAGGAGAAACTTATTGCCCCCTGGCAAAAATGGGGTGAAGAGGATGGAATTCTTGGAATTTTCCTGTCAGAAAGACATCTCTATGAGTTTTTCTGATGGGCAAACCTTTTTGGTTTTTTTACAAATGTGCTGTATGCTCTGGATGTTTTTGTATGGGAGGGCATGGAATCCATTTTCCAATTCGTTTTGGACCGTGGGTTCGGACACCCCCGAATTTACCTAACATTTAAGGCACTCTTTCCGGTCTTGGAACAAAGAGCAGTTGTTTTTCCCTATATTGCTAACTGCGATGAGCAAGCCCCATTTCCCCCGACTTCAGTGGGAGAAGACCCTTTGGAGGAAGACGATCTGCTGCTTCCCAGGCCCCCTGCATGCCGGTGGGGGGGGGGGGGGAAGTTTCAACCAGAGCCGAAGTTTTTTTCCTTGTGTTTTCGGAGCATGCTCAGATGGAGCCATCCCTTTCTCCCCCTTGTCTCTCTCCGGGGGGATGGGAGTGGGCTGTGCCTCCCCTGATACCCCTGCAGGCCCCGCCCAGGCCGGCCTCCTGGACCCCATCCCGCTCAGAGATGGGGGCGGCACCGGTCTCCGAGGCCCCCCGCTGGGCCTGCGGGGCCGCCTCCCGGACCTGCCCCGCGGCCACCTCCCTGGGCAGTCCCGCCTACGCCTTCACCGGCTTCCACACCTGCGCCTGAGAGCTCAGATGCGCCTGCGCCTGTGTTGCTGGGCAACAGCGATCCTCCTCCGCCGCCCGCCCCGGCTGTTCTGCCGCCTCCCGTGCACACTCCGCCGGCTTCTTTCATTGCATCTCTGAGGCTAACCCCAGAGCCAGGGGCAGAAGACGCTGCTGACCCCGTGCCATGCCTGCTGCCGCTCCCAGAGCCAAGCGACACAGCAGTGGCGTGTTCCCGCGCACCCCACCGCCTCCATCGGCCGCCCTGGCAGTTCTGCCGCCATCGAGGACTTTGTCCTCCGTGTCTGCGTCAGAGGCTGCCTCGGAACCGGCGGCACGTTTGAGTTGGGACCGGCCCGGGCCGTTTGCCCTTGCAGCAGCGGCCCCGGTGGCTGGCCTCTCCTTCCGTGGAGGAGGCGGGGCTCGCCAGCTGGCTGTGGGTGCAGCCCGCCTGCCTGCGTTCAAAATCAGCGTTCTCGGCGGGTTGGGGGATGTTTGGTCAGTTGTTGCCCCTTGGAGGTTGCCATCTCTGCCGCCCCTTGCGCGCCCCAGTGGCGAGGGGCAGGTGGGTCCCGAAAGTTCTGTCTTTGGTCCCCAGCCCAGAGGGGGTGGGGGTGGTGCCGTGAGGCAGATGGGAGACACAACTGTTGCATTTGCATTGCAGAGGCAGAGGGCACAGCGGGAAGAGATCGTGGTTTGCTTGCTATGGGGAACAAACATTCCTAGACCTAAGATGAGGGTTCCTGGGGCTTCTTCTATTTCCCTGCTGCTGGCAGGCCTTGGTGATTTTGGGGAAAAGAAACGTCTCACCACCCGTTCTGCCATTGTACTGGCAGCAGAGTGCAGGCCTGTGGCAAGGCAGAGCCTGCCTCGCGGGCCGGGCCTGGGCTGTTGGCTTGGGTCCCTGGGCCAGGGCCACCTCCCGGCCTCCTGATGGGTTTGGGGGTTTTGCTTTCCCCTTCTTGTCGTGGCCCACCCGTTGTGGGCCAGATCTGGGGTTCCTGGTCCCTCTCCATGGGCCAGGGCCCCCCAGGGCCTTTCTCTGGCTACTCTGCTGCTGCTGCTCTTTTCAAACACAAAAAAAAAAAAAAAAAAAAAAAAAAAAAAAAATTAAATTAAGGGAGTTGAAACAGCTGGCAGCAGCGCTGAAGCATTGAAGGGCAAAAATTAGCTTCAGCCCATAGTGTTCAATAAAGGGCTGTGTCCAGGACATTCCAGAAGTTGTCTCAAATTGTTTGAAACTGTTTGATGACTGTCAATGGCTTTTGATAACTATTGATGGACTTTTCTGCAGCAAGCCTGTTTCAGGATCAAAAAGGGAGTTTCAGAGACAGCAAAGAGGAACATGTTCAGTCCATGGACTTTTTCCTGAAACTCAGCTACAGTTTGGACTTGAATTTTCTTTGCAATGTTTTTGCATTTTCTTATATTGTAAGATTGTTGTAGTGATTTGATAGAATTGTATGTTCTTCAGATGAAGAAATTCCCTGTTCATTCCACACCAGGACTTGATTGAGATTTGGATTGGCAACAGATAACCTGTCAAGTGTTTGTTCTTTCCTCTGCATGTGCACAGCAGAGAAAATTACAAACATTTTTTCTATTTAATTTATTAAAATTTAAAGGGTGAAATGTCACCGACTTTTTTTGTGAAAAACCCTTTCTTTAGGTTTTTTCCCCCTTCTGAGAAGCTGTGGCCTCAGCAACAAAATGTAAACCATGGTTATCTGCTGCTGTGGAATGCAACAGGTTGATCCGTGATTGGTCTCGGGACGATGTTTGGATTTACTGACCACTCACGGCAGAGCTGGGTCTCACCTTCTGCTGAGACACAGAACTTGCTTATTCATTCCTATTGTATTCTTAGCTTAGATAGCCTTCTGAGAACTTTTCCTTCTATTTCTTGTAGTAAAATATAATGTAATATATATATATCATAAAATAATAAATCAAGCCTTCTGAACATGAGGTCAACATTCTCACCTCTCTCTTCATCCTGCAACCCTTGCAAGCCCTGTGACATCCGTCTCCTCCTCCTCCTCCATCTTGTCCTCCTACTCCTAGTATTCCTCCTCCCAGCATTCCTCCTCCTCGTCCTCCTTCTCCTCGTCCTCTTCCTCCTCGTCCTCATTCTCATACTCATCCTCCTCATCCTCCTGCTCCTCCTCGGCCTCCTCCTCCTCGTCCTCCTCCTCATCATGGTTTTCATCCTTCTCGTCATCCTCCTCCTCGTCCTCCTCGTCCTAATCCTCCTCCTCTTCCTCCTCCTCCTAGTCCTCCTCGTCCTCTTCATCCTCCTCTTCCTCCTCATCCTCCTCGTCGTCTTCATCATCCTCGTTCGCCTCATACGCCCTGTCTTCCTCCTCCTCGTCCTCCTCGTCCTCCTCCTCGTCATCCTATTCCTCCTTCTCCTCATTCTCCTCCTCCTTGTCATCGTCCTTGTCCTCGTCCTCCTTTTCCACCTCGTCCTCCTTGTCCTTGTCCTCCTCGCTCTCCTCCTCCTCCTCCTCGTCCTCCTCCCTGTCATTGTCTTCCTCATTCTCCTCGTCTTCCTCCTCGTCCTCCTCCTATTCCTCCTCATCCCTGGCACCCCCATACTTCTCCTCCTCCTTCTCCTCCTCCTCCTCCTTGTCATCGTCCTCATCCTCGTCCTCCTTTTACACCTCGTCTTCCTTGTCTGCCTCGTCCTCCTTGTCCTTGTCATCCCTGCTCTCCTCCCTCTCCCCCGCCTCGTCCTTCTCATCCTCCTCCTCGCCCTCCTTGTCCTCCTCCTCCTCCTCCTCCTCCTCCTCGTCCTCCTCCTTCCTGGCCTCCCCCTCCTCCACCTCCTCTTCCTCCTCCTTCTTGTCCTCCTCCTCCTCCTCCTCGTCCTCCTCCTTCCTGGCCTCCCCCTCCTCCACCTCCTCTTCCTCCTCCTTCTTGTCCTCCTCCTCATCCTCCTCGTCCTCCTTGTACTCCTCATCCTCATCCTGCTTGTCTTCCTCTTGCTCCTCCTCCTCGTCCTCCTCCTCATCTTCCTCATCCTCCTCCTCATCTTCCACCTCTTCGTCTTCTTCCTTCTCTTCCTCATCCTCCTCCTCGTCTTCCTCCTCCTCTTTGTCGTCTTCGTCCTTGTCCTCCTCGTCCGCCTCCTCTTCCTCCTCTTCCTCTTCGTCCTCGTCCTCCTCCTTCTCCTCGTCTTCCTGCTCGTCGTCATCCGCCTCGTCCTCCTCCTCCTCATCCTCGTCCTCCTCCTTGTCCTCATCTTCCTCCTCCAACTAGTCTTCATCGACCTCCTTGTCCTCCTTGTCCTTGTCCTTGTCCTCCTCGCTCTCCTCCTCCTCCCCCTACTCCTCCTCCTCCTCGTCCTCCTCCTCCACCACTGCCTTGTCCGCCTCCTCTTCCTCATCCACCTCATCTTCCTCCTCTTCCTCGTCCTCCTCCTTGTCCTCGTCTTCCTCCTCCTCTTTGTCCTCTTCGTCCCTGTCCTCCTCCTCCTCGTCCTCATCCTCCTCATCGTCCTTGTCCTCCTTGTCCTAGTCCTCGTCCTTGTCCCCATCCTCGTCCTCACCCTCGTCCTCCTCGTTCTCCACTGCCTTGTCTGCCTCCTCTTCCTCATCCTCCTCCTCATCCTCCTCCTCGTCCTCCTCCTCCTCATCATCCTTGTCCTAGTCCTCGTCCTTGTCCTCATCCTCGTCCTCATCCTCGTCCCCCTCCTCCTCTTCCTCTTCCTCTGCCTCCTCCTCCTCCCCCTCCTCCTCGTCCTCCTCGTTCTCCACTGCCTTGTCTGCCTCCTCTTCCTCATCCTCCTCCTCATCCTCCTCCTCCTCGTCGTCCTTGGCTTCGTCCTCGTCCTCCTCCTCCTTCTCACCTTTCTGCTCGTCCTCATGCGCCTTGTCCTCCTCCTCCTCGTCCTCCTCCTCCTCCTCCTCCCTGGCGTCCCCCTCCTCCGCCTCCTCCGCTTCCTCCTCCTTGTCATTGTCCTCATCCTCCTCCTCCAGCTCGTCTTTGTCGTCCTCCTCGTCCTCCTTGTCCTTGTCCTTGTCCTCCTCGCCCTCCTCCCTCTCCCCCCCCTCGTCCTTCTCCTTGTCGTCCTCCTCCTCGCCCTCATACCACTCCTCCTCTTCCTCTTCCTCCTCTTCTTCCTCCTCGTCTTCCTCCTCCTCGTCCTCCTAGTCTTTGTCCTTGTCCTCCTCGCTTTCCTCCTCCTCCTCCCCTGCCTCGTCCTCCTCCTCGCCCTCCTTGTCCACCTCCTCGTCCTCCTCATCTTCAGCCTCCTCATTCTCCTCCTCGTCATCGTCCTCCTTCTCCACCTCCTCCTCCTCCACCTCGTCCTCCTCCTCCTTGTCCTTGGCTTCCTCCTCGTTCTCCTGCTCGTCCTCCTCGTCCTCCTCCTCGTCTTCCTCACTGTCCTTGTCCTCCTCTTTCTCCTCCACCTCTTCTTCGTCCTCCACTGCCTCATCGTCCTGCTGCTCATTCTCCTCGTCCTCCTCCTCGTCCTCATCTGCCTCTTTCTCATCCTCCTCCTCCCCCTTGTCCTCCTCCTCATCCTCCTCGTCCCTGGCCTCCCCCTCCTCCACCTTCTCCTTCTCCTCCTCCTTGTCATCGTCCTTGTTGTCTTCGTCCTCCTTGTCATGGTACTTGTCCTCCTCACTCTCCTTCTCCTCCCCCACCTCGTCCTCCTCCTCCATGTCCTCCTCCTCCTCAACCTCTTCATTCTCCTCCCTGTCCTTGTCATCGTCCTCCTCCTCCGCCTCCACCTGGTCCTCCTTCTTGTCCTCCTCCCTGTCCTTGTCTTCCTACTTCTCCTCCTCGTCCTTCTCCTTGTCTTCTTCTGCCTCTTTCTCCTCCTCCTCATCCGCCTCCTCATCCTCCTGCTCGTTCTTCTCATCCCTGCCCTCCCTGTTCTCCCCCTCCTTTTCATCGTCCTCGTCCTCCTTTTTCACTTCGTCTTCCTCGTCCTCCTCGTCCTCCCTGTCCTTGTCCTTTACCTCCTCGCTCTCCTCCTCCTCCCTCCCCTCGTCCTCCTCCTCGCCCTCATTGCCCTTCTCCTCGTCCTCTTCATCCTCCTCGTCTTCTGCGCCCCTCCTCTTTCTCCTCCTTGTCCTAGTCCTCCCCCTCCTCCTCTTTGTCCTCCTCCACATCATCCTCTTTCTCATCCTGCTCCTCTTCCTCCTCCTCCTCCTCTTCCTTCTCCTCTTCGTCTTCCTCCTCTCCTCCTCATCCTCAACCTCCTCATTCTCCTCCTCATCCTCGTCATCGTCGTCCTCATCCTCCTCATTCTCCTCCTCCTTTTCCGCCTCGTCCTCCTACTGTTTGTCCTCCTCGTCCTCCTCCTCGTCCTCACCGCCTCGTCCTCCTTCTCCTCATCCTCCTTCTCCTCATCCTCCTCCTCGTTCTCCTCTTTCTTGTCCTCCCCTCCTCTGCTCCTCTTCCTCCTCCTTCTTGTCCTCCTCCTCGTCCTTGTCCTCCTCATCCTCGTCCCCTCTTCCTCCTCATTCTCGTCGTCCTAGTCTTCCTTTTCCTCCTCCTCCTCCTCCTCCTCCTCTTCCTCCTCCTCCTCCTCCTCCTCCTCCTCCTCTTCCTCCTCCTCTCCTCCTCCTCGTCTTCCTCTTCCTCTTCGTCCTCTTTGTCCTCGTCCTCCTCCTCCTCCTCATGCTCCTTGTCCTCCTTGTCCTCCTCATCCTCGTCCTCCTTGTTGTCCTTGACATCCTCCTCCTCCTCCTCTGCCTCCTGCTCGTCCTCCTTTTCCTCATCCTCCACCTCGTCCTCCTCCTCGTCCTTCTCGTCTTCCTCGTCCTCGTTCTCCTTGTCTTCCCCCTCACCCTCCTCCTCCTCATCCTCCTCCTCCCTATCCTCCACCTCCTCGTTCTCATCCTCGTCCTCCTCCTCCCAGTGCTCCTCCTCTTCATCCTCATCCTCATGCATCTTCTCCTCCTCCTCGTCCTCTTCGTCCTCCTCCTCATCCTCCACATCCTCCTCCTCATCCTCCACATCCTCCTCTTTCTCCTCCTCGTCCTCTTCCTTCCTGTCCTCCCCCTCCTCTGCCTCCTTTTCCCCCTTCTTGTCCTCCCCCTCTTCCTCCTCATCCTCGTCGTCCTTGTCTTCCTCTTCCTCCTCCTCCTCTTCATCCTCCTCCTCCTCGTCTTCCTTCTCCTCTTCGTCCTCTTTGTCCTCGTCCTCTTCGTCCTCTTCGTCCTCCTCCTCCTCATCCTCCTCATGCTTCTTTTTTTTCTTGTCCTCTTCATTATCGTCTTCATCTTCGTCCTCGTCCTCCTCGTCGTCCTCCTCCTCATCCTCCTCCTTGTCCTCCTTTTCCTCATCCTCTGCCTCGTCCTCCTTGTCCCCCTCCTTGTCCTCCTCATCCTTATCCTCCTCTTCGTCCTTCTCGTGTTCCTTGTCCTCATTCTCCTTGTCTTCCCCCTCATCCTCCTCCTCCATGTCCTCCTCCTCCCTGTCCCCCATGTCCTCTCCGTCCTCCTTCTCCTCGTCCCCCTCCTTGTCCTTGTCCATTTCCTCCTCCTCGTCGTCCTCCTTTTTCTCCTTCTCGTCCTTCTTGTCATCCTGCTCGTCTTCCTCATCCTTCTCTTCCTCATCCTCCTTGTCCTCCACCTCTTCCCCTTGTCCTCCTCCGCGTCCTGCTCCTCCTCCTCCTCTTCCTCCTCCTCATCATACTCCTCCTCCTTGTCCTCCTCCTCGTGCTCCTCTTCATCCTCCTCCTCATCATCCTCATCCTCAACCTCCTCATTCTCCTCCTTGTGCTCGTCTTCGTCCTCCTCGTCCTCCTCCTCCTCCACTGCCTTGTCCGCCTCCTCCTCCTCGTCCTCCTCATCCTCCTCCTCGTCCTCCTCCTCCACGCCCTCCTCCTCTTCCTCCTCCTCCTCGTTCTCATCCTTCTCTTTGTCCTCGTCCTCCTCCTCTTCGTTTTCCTCCCCGTCCTTGTCCTTCTCCTCCTCCTCCCGATTCTCGTCCTCCTCCTTATCCTCCTCATCCTCCTCATCCTCCTCATCGTTCTCGTCCTCCTCCTCCTACTCATCCTCCTCGTCCTCCTCATTGTTGTCGTCGTTGTCCTCCTCCTCTTCCTCCTCCTTATTCTCCTTGTCCTCCTCATCATCCTCCTCCTCGTCCTCGTCGTCATTGTCCTCCTCCTCCTTCTCATCCTCCTCCTCCTCATACTCCTCCTCCTGATGTTTTCTTTGTTATTAAAGAAAAAAAATTAAATTCTCAGCCTAACATTAGCTGTTCTCCAGTTTAGTCCCCACTAGCAAAAAGACTTTGTGAAACATGTCGTTGTTCTTTACAAATTATCAAAAATACAAAGTCGTTTTCCCAGCAGAGTTCAAATTCCAGCTCTCCTCCACAATCCAAAGAACACGGCCCTTTCCCAACCCCTTTAGCAGAGCTCCAGAAAGAGCATAGTCCTTGACTGAGCCCTCCTCTCCCCCTCATAGCAAAGCTCCAAAAAGTGCGTGTTCTTTAAATGTCTCTACCAAGAATTCAGAAGCGTGTTCTCCTGCCCATACTAGCAGAGCTCCCAGGAAAGTTTTTTGCTACCGCAACGCCCCTGTGAAGAATTCAAACGTCATACTAGCAAAGTTCCCAGAACAGCTGCTGTTAGTGAAACTGTCAGTTCCAATCCCAACCCTCCTTTAAAGCTCCCTCACTAGTCTAATATTATTAAAAAATTAGAAAAATATTTAAATTTAAAGAAACAACTTCTTGCATTACCTGTTCAATATAGTCATAATGATGGTAATCCAAAATATAAGAGCCTCTCTCATCATAATATTAAAGAATTACGTCATGCTTTAAAAGAAAGCAAGTTCTCTTCTCCCTACTTTAATTCTGTGTTAAAGTGTTTTTAATTCTTATGATTTAGTCCCTGCTGATTGTCAAAATATAGCTTCCCTGATTTTAACCAATTTACAATATCTTTTATAAGAATTACAAAAGAAAAAACTTCTTAATAAATTAGTTGAAAGATATGCAAATACTGCTTATGCAGATTTAGATGTTGTCCAATTAGCAAGTAATCCACCTCACCATAGACCAAAAGATCAAGCAGTGAACTTGCCTCAGCCTGTATTAGCAAATATTAAAGATGCTGCTAGAAAAGCCCTGTTTTCAGTAGAACTACCTAGTACACATATTAATGCTTATGCATTGATTAGACAAGATGAAACAGAATCCTTTAGTTCTTTTTTAGATAGATTAACCCAAGCAGTTGAAAAACAATGTCAGAATAAACAAGCTCATCCTCATCTTCTTCAAAACCTTGCTTTTGTAAATGCTAATGATGAATGTAGAAAAATTATTTCAACCATTTCAATGGCCTCCAACCATTACACAAATGCTAACAGCTTGCAGCAAACTTATGAGCTCACAAAACCTTGCAAATTTATAAGTCAATGCTTTAAGTAAAACATTAGAAGATAATTTGACACAACGAATAGATTAAATTGAAAAACTTTTAAAAAAACAAGAACAAAATTGAAAAAAATCTGTTAGCACTGTGCAATTAGACTCTGATAAAAAGCCTTGCTGCTTTGCTTGTAGTAAAACAAATCACCTTAAAAAAAATTACTGTGTAAAAACCTTTCCACCAAATCAACTTTCTATCTGCCCTCAATGCCAAAAAGAGAAGAATCTTGCTAAACATTGTAGCTCTCAGTTTGACATCGATAGCAAGCCTCTGTTGTTAAACTTCAAAAACAGTGCACATTAACACCACACTCAGACGCAAGTAGTAGTACCCCCTGGCAACCAGGTACCCAATCAAATTATGTTAGTAACTCAGTCATTTATCCCTCAGTCAACCAATCCTCAAATAGTTCCAGCTTATTACTCTCAAGTGCAAAGTTCAAATTAACCTCCTCAAAACTAATTCATCTACTAAACAATTTATGCTGAGTGAACATTCCTACTAGAGTTGTCAATCCTTGTCAACAAAGACAAATTTTTTAAATTCTAAACAAAGCCAACAACAAATTTCTTAGACTCAGTTCTTCCTACTGTTGTTTCAGTAAACTTTAATGAAGACCTAATAATTTTAGCTGTTGCATTTGATGTTCTTATAGTAATTCCACCTATTGCTATTGCATTTCTGTCACCTATGAATACACCCACACAAAGCAACTTTTCTAAGAATTCATTTGTATACGTGCCCTCTAGTACCTCAAGCCCAGAAGTCTTTTGAGTGCAATGTTTAAACCATAGCCAACCGCAACTGACTTATAGCTTGACTCACTGTAGTAAAACAATTTATGTTACAAGCATGCCAGATACTAGCTCAGACGTTACTGTAATTTCTCACATGTTCTAGCCCAGTGATTAAGATTTAGTAACTCCTTCAAGCTCCCTTACAGAGATTAGAAGCGCCACTATGCAAAGTGCATCCATGATTAACATTACAAGTCCTAAAAAAAATGACTACAACAGTGCGTCCTTTTGCTGTTCAGAAGCCTCTCACTGTCTAGAAGAGAGACATCCTGTCCCCATGAAGAACAAAACTAGAAGTAAGCCTGTGATGAAAACCACGTCAAAAGCTGCTACTTTAAAACTGACTTAGAAAACTAATCATTCTATATAAATTGATCAATAGCCTTTAATGAAGAAAAAATTAAATATCCTCAATAAATTAATAAAAGAACAATTACAGCAAAGTCACATCACTCCCACAAATAGTCCCTAGAATTCTCCAGTCTTCATCATCCACAAGAAGACATCAAACTCCTAGAAGCTGCTGCATGACCTGAAGAAAATCAATGAAGTGACTGAAGACATAAAACTTCTTCAACCTAAACTCCCCTCTACCAATGATTCCAAAACCTTAGCCTCTCATCGTAATTGATTTAAAAGACTGTTTTTTGCACATTCCACTTCATCCCAATGATGCTCCAAGATTTGCCTTTTCAGTTCCCATCATCAATCGAAGAGAACCCGTCCAGAGATATCACTAAAAATTATTGCCACAAGAGATGAAAAATTCTCCTATAATTTGTCAATATTTTGTCGCCCAAGCTTTGTCTCCTGCTCGCCAAAAGTTTCCAAGATCCATGATTCTACACTACATAAATAATTTGCTCATCACAGCTTCAATGCAAAAAAGATAGAAAAAACCCGTGCTTGTGTTGTCGCTGAAATCCAAAAAGCTAAACTTTAAATCTCTGCAACAAAAATTCAAAAATTTCCACCCTAGAAGTACCTAAGATAGAAAATGACCAAGACAACAATAACACCACAGAAGATAAAAATCCAGACTAGTGTCAACAACCTACAAACATTACAACAACTTTTAAGAGAAATCAGTTGCGTCAAACCAGTTTTGAGAATCACCAATGATGAACTAAGTCTACTTTTTGATTTGCTGAAAAGAAGCTGCGACATCACTTCTCCAAAAACCTTAACCCCTAAAGCTTATGCAGCCCACAACAAAATCACAAAAACTCTCCAAAGAAGACAAGCTCACTGCTGTGTTCCAGAAAAGCCTTTCTTTTTTGCAATTTTACGAAAAAAAATGCAACTTTGTAGTCTCATTTTTCAGTAAGACCCCTCTAAGCCATATCCTTTGTTGATAATAAAATAGATTTTTCTTCCCTACAAGTTTCTAAAGATTATTTTCACAGTTTTAAAAATAGTTGCACACATTGTAATTAAAGCCAAAACCAAATTGTTAACTTTAGCAAGCCAAGAATTTTCAGTTATCTATCTGCCAATAAAAAAATTATTTTAATTAGGCAATGCAAAATTCTGATGATTTACAGTATGCATTCTTAAGTTTCCCAAGTATTTGTTCTGTTCACTACCCAGCTCACAAGCTCTTGCAAACAAAATTGAGTTTCAGAGAAAAACCTAAATTAAATGAAGAACCTCCAAATGCAGTAACTCTCTTCACTGATAACTCTAGCAAAAGTCACAAATCAGTTGTAACTTAGTTGAACCAAAAAACTAATGCGTGAGAATCAGACACTCAAATAGCAGAAAAATCTCCTCAAATTGTTGAGCTTGCTGCTGTAGTTCAAGCTTTTCAGCTTTTTCCTCAACCTTTTAATTTAATCACAGATTCTCCTTATGTTGCTAATGTAGTTAAAAGACTAAAAAGATCAATTTTAAAATATGTTAATAATAAAACTTTATATCCTTAGCTTTCATGTCTTTTTACAACTTTACAATATAGAACTAATCCATATTTTGTTTCTCACATTAGAGCTCATTCTTCGCTTCCTAAATTTTTAGTGAAAAGAAACGCAAGAGCAGACAATCTGACAACAGTTATTTCAAACACTTTACCAAACATTTTTAAACAAGCAAAACTGAGTCATACCTTTTTCCATCAAAACGCACAAGCAGTTGTGCGAATGTTTCAAATCTCTAAAAGTCAAGCTAAACTTGTCATCAATACTTGCCCCAACGGTCAGCTTATGCAACCTCCTGTTTCCACAAGAGCGGTCAACCCACAAAGTTTGCAAACTCTGCAGTTATAGCAAACAGACCACACTAAATATCCTGCCTTTAGTAAATTAAAATATATTCATGTCTCAGTAAACACGTTCTCTAGTACAATTTTTGCTTCTCTTCACACAAGTGAAACAAGCAATCATACCTGCCATCATTTTCTGCAAGCTTTTGCTTCTTAAAGTGTACTCCAAAAAGTAAAAACTGACAATAATCCCACATATATATCTCAAAAATTAGCCACGTTTCTAAATGAATAGTCTTCGTCACATCTTTAGTATTCCTCACTCTCGCACAAGCCAAGCAATTATTAAAAAAACACATCAAACATTAAAATGCATTTTAAATCAACAGAAAGAGAGAGTTGAGGTCACACCACAGATGAGGCTGAACAAAGCTTTGTATGTTTTTAATTTTTTAAACGGTTTGGGTGCAGAACCTGATCCATCAATCTTTAGGCACTTTTCAAATAACACACAGGCGAAACTGAGAGAAAATCCTCCTGTCTTAATTAAAAACCCTGAGTCTGGACAAATTGAAGGTCCTTTTCAATTAATAACCTGGAGCAAAAGGTATGCTTCTGTCTCTACAGGTGCTGGAATTAAGTGAGTCCCTGCCAAAAACGTCAAAGCATATTGCACCCCAGAACGTGTTGACAAGTCCAGAACCGAGGAAGCAAGTACACAGATGTGAGCCGAGCAGAGGGATCCCAGGTCACGCCTGACCTTCCTTGTGCATCGGTGGAACCTGCAAACTCTGATTTCGTGTTAATGTTATTTATAAGTGTGTCAATTGTATGTCAAATGTTTGTTTCTTAGAGCTGACTTTTGGCAAAAGTTTTTGTTTTTGTTAAAAGCAAAGTTTTAAAATTGATATGTATGTAAGGATTCTGCCAAAACTTAGCTCATGAAAAAGATGGAGCAAATGCAAGTTATATGTTGGTATTGGTGGGTTTTAATTGTTCTTTGTCGTGGACATTTGCCTGTGGAGCAACCGAAAACAAATGTTTAGGTGACCTTAGCCAAGGCAGCCGGCTCGGATACTATATGTTTGTCTAATTCAGAACCAGAAAAACCTTTCTCAAGCTGTCTGGTTGGTGAGCCAGTAAAAGAGTTGCCTTTGGTCAAAAAACAACCCAATGGTAAGCCAGGTGAAATTGACAATAGAAACAATCCCTCATTGAATTGGAACGTTTGGTCCAAAAAACTTCCCAGGGCAGCATCTGAACCTCAAGAATTAGAAATCCTTGGCTTCTTAACCATGGATTTTTGTTTTACTTTCAAGCTTGTGCCTTGCAAAAAGCTGATCCTCCAAAGTACAATGTTACTCCCCACTATTTTGCATACAAAATTTTCAGTTTTGGGTGTAATTTTTCAAACAGTTGGGATGTGCTTTCTGAAGCTGACCAATACCCACGGCAATTGCCAAAGGGGTATTGGTTCATTTGTGGAGACAGAGCTTGGCAAGGCATTCCAGCACACCTTGACGGTGGCCCTTGTAGCATTGAGATGCTCACTCTAATTGCACCCTCAGCCAAAGCAGTGATTAAAAAGAAACAAAGGAGAACAAGAGCTGTTCCTCATTATGAGGAGAACTGTCAGAGTGATTTCATGCCTTGGAAAGCTGCAAGAAGGGTTTCAGCAGGTATATTTTTACCCCAATTGGCTTCAGCAGTGGCATTGAAATAATTAGATTGAGTTGGATGTTAGCTGAGCAAACAAGCTAATGTCACATCCTCTGCAATTAGTGATATGTTAACCAATGTTGATAGTGTTAGACATGCTACCCTTCAAAATAGAGCAGCAATTGATTTTCTTTTACTGGCACAAGGGCATAGTTGTGAGGAATTTGAAGGGTTGTGTTGTATGAACCTGTCCGGTCATTCTGAATCCATTCACAGAAGCATACAGAAAACTGAAACATTTGACAGCCCAAATTAAAGAAGATGGTGGTTCCTAGTTGGATGATCTGTTCCAGGAATGGAGCTTTGCACCTTGGCTAAGGCAACTTTGCAATATAAGTCTCAATGCAGTGAGTGTTCTGGTAGTGATATTAATAGTAATTCCCTGCATACTTCAGTGTGTGCGGCGAATGATGAACAAGACAGTCACAGAAGTTTTTGTCATACAAGAGAGAGAATTAGGAAGTAGAAGCACAGAGAGTGTTCGAAATCTCATGGAAATGGTAGATGAAGGTATAGAAATGGAGGAGGATTTTGAGTTAAGACCCTGGAATTGACAAGAGTTTTTTGAACAATGACTTGTAACTATTGTCAGACATGATTCATACCTCTTCCACTGACTGGGCCTTGACAGCCCAGTATTAAGCTGCTGTGCTGTAACATAGTAATGGTTAGGGTCAGCAAGAATGAGCACCAGGGTAGCTATAGATCCAATGGTGTCAGGAACCCACGTCTTAAGAGAGGAACCCACTTGCCGCGGCAAAAAGTCCAAATATGGACCACACTGGACAAATTCAGACCAGCCTTTTTATTTATTAGTACATCAGCCTCAGAACATTGTTAGACGTTAACAGCATGCTGGCCTAAAGGAAAATGCCCCCAAAGGTGGGGTAAAACGGAATGACATAAAACCATCTCAGTTTAGATTTCAACCAATCACACCAAAACAAGGCATATTGACAAGCTTTCCATCCAATCTTATAAAACATACGTAATAGTAGTTAAAACAAAGACTGGTTCATAAAAGACAAAGAACAGAGCTCTATTCACAGTAACCTTCTAAAGATATACATTAAATAAACTTGTTGCCATCCTAAAGCCAAATCTACAAAGTCCTATTGTTATTTGTCACGTTTACTGCTTGGGAAACTTTTCTGCTTGCTTGGGAAACTTTTCTGCTGTAACAGAACTTCGGGCCACATCCTGAGACCTAAATACTCTTTTTTAACCATTTCCTAAAAACCCTCTAATTTTATGGATTCCCACAGCCTCCAGCAGACAGTAACCAGAAATTTTATAGTAGGGCTATAGAACTCAAGTAGTAAACGACATGAGTATGAAGGTTGCTTTTTAGGTTAACAGAGAGGGAGAATTGTTGGAATCCATAAAATTAGAAGGTTTTGAGAAAGTTGTGAAAAAGACAGGCCCCAAAGACAGCAAGGACAGTGAAATGCCAAGGCAGCAGAAAAAGTTTTCTAAGCTGTAGCACAGACGGGAGAAATAGAACAATAGGCCTATGTGATTTGCCTAAGAGACAAAAAGTATATTTTAAGTATACATTTAGAAGGTTAAATATGAATACGGTTCTGTGCTTTGTCTTTTATGAACGAAGCATTGTATTAGAGAAAAACTGCTATTGTTTTAACCACAGCTACGTGTACTTCAGATGATTGGATAGAACTACTGTCAATATGCTTTTGCTCTGTGTGATTGGATGAAACTTGGACTGAGACTGTCTTATGTTATGCTGTAATCTTAAGTTTCCTTGGCATTCTGTTTGATCAGTGAGCTGTTAACATCGTTCTTCTCCATTGTCATAACAATGTAATTAGACTGATGCTAGAAAAATAAAAGCTCTAGATGCTGATTTCAGGTATCCTGTTCGTAGCTGTATATAAACTGCCGGCGAGGCACGCTCCTCTCCCAGTCTCTCTCTCCCCATGCCCAGCCGGGCCATGTCCCCGGCACGCCCCCGGCGCCGGGCGGGGCTGCCCCGTTCCCAGCCTCGGGCGTCCCGCCGCCGTCCCGCCTCCGGCTGGCTCTGGCCGTGCTGGCGGTGGCGCTGCTGGGCGGGCATCAGTGCCTGGGGCTGGGGCAGCACCGCCTTCCTTTGGCTCCGCCTGGCCTGAGCCCGGCCCTGGCTCCAGCTCCTCCTGGGGCCCGCGGAGGACGCAGTCGGTGCGGCCGCTCCCGCCGCTTCTGCTGCGGCTTGCACGTCCCGAGCTCCGCCGCTCGGCAGCGCGGCCGCCGGCCCCGCGCCGCTGCTGTCCCGTTCCCGGGAGCGAACGCCTGGGCATGGCCGGCCCAGGGCGCTTGAGGGGCGCTTGGGGGCCGTTGCTGGCCCCGGGCCGAGAGCTGACAGCCGCGTCCCGCCCGCAGGGAAGGCGCAGCAGGGCCTGAAGGAGCCGGACAGGCTGGGCTCTGTGCTGGGGCGCGGCGGCTTCGGCAGCGTCTTCGCGGCCACGCGGCTCTCGGACGACGCCTCGGGGCCGGCGGCGGGCACAGGAGGCGGGGGCGGACGAGGAGGGCGGAGGCTGGGTCTGGGCAGGGCTGCATTGCCTGAAGCAGGGGGGACACTGGTGACGACGGCGAAAGATAAAGGGGCCGCCTCTTAGCAGGGATTAATCCAAGGTTTATTTCAGGAGCTCCGGGGAGCCTCTACAAACCTCAGGGGCCCTGCTGCTGAGAGCCGCAGGAGAAGGGCCAAGATAACATTTAAAGGGATATGGAAACCGAAAGAAGATAACATTTACTGACCAATAAGGAAATTTAAGGGATGGAAACTGGGGGAATGGACATTTAGGACAGCGTATGGGGTAACATTTGGGGGGTAGACCCCTAGCCTCTGGCTAATCACTCAACATACTGGACCAAAATTTCTAGATAGAGGGGATAGGATGCTGAGTGACTGACAGAGCCAGGGTGGGGATTTTGGGATGATCTCAGCAAAGGAGAGGGATTACACAGGTAGAGGGAGGGAACACAATCTGGGGTAAACCATTTGGGGAAAATAAGGGGACACAGAGACAAAACCATTATAAAGCAAAAACACACACCATCACCTTCCCACTGCCTTGTCCTGTCAGGGCTTCCACAGCCCCTCATCCCTTCGTGGCCCATCCCCTCAGGGTCTCCCCCAGCCCAGCCAAGCTGCCCGGCAGCAGTGCCACAGCCCCACAGCAGCTCCAGAGCAGCCCCATCCAGAGGCACCTGGGAGCCCTCAGCAATGCAGCCAGCAGCACACGGGCAGGAGGACACGGATGGCCCTTCCTGCCTGGCACAGGGCTTGTGGCCATCTCCAGGCTCCACTCTCACAGGGATCCCTGCAGGTCTGGCCCCTGCCCAGCCACTCTGTCACCAGCACAAAGGCTTCAGCAGAATCACCAAAGGCCAAGGGGCTTCTGGCCATTTTCCCTGCAACACTGCATGTCTGGGCAGCTTGCTGAGTCCAGGCACCCTTTTACCCCTCTTCCCCTATGCCCTGCAGACCCTGGGCAGCAAAAGAAAGCTCCGGGGAGTCTGTCTATTACAATACATCCTATATTTATATACTAAAGAAAAACGAAAAGAAAGAAAGAACAATCTTGAAGAAATGAAAAATTCCCGCTGGCTCAGGTTGCCCCAGCAGACAGAGTCTCTGGGATCAGCTCTCTGCAGACCTCCAGCAGCGCAGCCAGCGGAGCCCCGACAGACGAGGTCGAGTCCTCCATGCCCTGCGGAGCTGATCTTGCAACTTCTGGAAGACCAAATATCGCTCACTTTGCAGTGTATGGAAGACATAAAATGTTTGAATTGCCAGGCTTCCGACGGCGACGCTGATGTCATTTGCTATACCTTCAAGGGCTGAAAGAGAGAGGGACAGAGCCATGGTCAGATCCTGGATCTGCGGGGAGCCGAGGAGAGCCCCCTGCCAGGGCCATCCCAGCCGGCTCTAGCCATGGCCAGGAGGGAGCAGGGAACAACGGGAGCAGCCCGAAGCTGCTGGCCACGAATCGCCCAGGTGGCCCTGAAATCTCTGTGTGCTCTGCCCACGCTGCCCCTGGTCCGCACAGGGAGCAGAGCCCTCCACAGCCGGGGCAGGGATTGCAGCTCCTCCGGCAGCCCCCACTGCCAGCCCGCTGCCCTCACTCACCGTTGCAGATGAGCCGGAGCTCTTCCTTCTTCCCCCTTAGGTGCTGCGCGGCCATCCCTGTGAACACAGAGCCCGTCACGGCGCGAGCGGCACAGCTCCCTGCCAGCGGCGCTGCCGGCGCTGTGGCCACACGGGCTGCTGGCCCGGCAGGGCTCACCTCGGCCCCTGCCGCACGCTGCCGCCCCAGGGCACGACTGCCAGAGGGCGGCAGCAGCAATGCCCGGGCCACGCGGGGCTCCACGGCACCGGGCCCGGCTGGCGCGGCCGGGGCAGCAGGCTGGGCTGGGGCCGAGCTGCGGCGGGCCGGGGAGGGTGCCCGGGCTCGTGGCTCACCCATGAACCTGATGGCCGCCGCTCGCAGGGACTCCTGTGGGCTCTGCAGGTAGGGCAGGGCCCGGCGCACGTGCTCGGCCGCTCTGCTCCTGTCCTCTGTCAGCTGGAGAGAGCGGCAGGAGGGAAGGGTTGGCGCGGGCTCAGTCCCTGGGCCGGGCGCCTCCTGCACCCAGCCCCGGCCTCCCCTGCCCGCACAGCCCTGAGGCGCGGCCAACAGCTGCCGGCGCCGGGCTCCCGAGGGGAGGGGGCAGAGGGCCGGCTGCTGCCCGGGGAGCCGCGGTGCCGGCCCGCCCCGCAGCCCCGCCGGGTCGGGGCTCCATCCGCCCCCGGCTCGGGCCCACGGGAGCCTGGAGAAGAGCCCGCGCGGCCTCTGGGTGCAGCACCGGGCAGGGCCACAGCTGCCAGCCCCACACATTGAGCACCGTGCTCAGGGGGCTTCTCCGGGCTGAGGCTGGGGCTTGCAGGCCATCCTTACCAGGCACTCATCGAACTTCCTCAGATTCTGGTTCTTCACTAGTCTTTCAAGATCCCTTCTCTTCAGGAACTCGGCCACGCAAAGCAGTGTTTCCTGAGAAGCCTGGAGAGCAGCCGAGATGCGGAGATGGCCCCACAGCCCAGGGTGCAGGACTCATGTCCCTGTGCCAAGGCCTGAAGGAGGCTGCAGCCCGGCAGGTGCCAGGGCAGGAGGCAGCCGAGCCCCCTGCCAGGGGAACAGCAGCAGCCCAGGAGTCCTCACTTGTGCCATAAGCCGATTCTCATCATGGCAGTGGAAGAAGAGGGGCAGCAGGCTCTGGTGCAGGGGTGTCTTCAGGGCCTTTTTTCCCTTTTCCTGTGGATGAGTCACCAAAGTTCGGAAGAGCAGTTTGGAGAGCAGCTGCACCTGGCTATAGTCCTGTATGAAAGGAAGAGAAAAAGACCTCAGCATCGGCTGCACAGGGCTCAGCTTGGCACTGCCTGCAAATCCATAGGGCACCAGGTGTCTGGATGGCACCCAGTGGCTGTGGCTGGGAGCAGTGAGCCTTACGTGGTCAAAAGTGGCAGGAGCGCCTCAAGCAGCTGCAGTGTGATGGGGCCAGGCATCAGCATGTCATTGTCCAAGATGATAAAGCTGAGGAGCATGACTGTCATGAAAACTATCTCTCCATCTGCATCCCACAGGAACTCCACAAGACTTTCAGTCAGGCTCCACATTTTTTTGGTCTGTGCAGAGCACAAGTTTGTGAAACACCATCCTGCTGCTGCAGGGCCCACAGGCCAAAGGCCTATCCCAAAGCACTCAGGCAGCTGTACCAGGAGGCAGGAGAGCTGGGAGCAGCTGCTCCAAGACCCAAAGCCCTCCCAAGCCCAAGCGACTGCATTCCCCAGCTCAGCCTCAGCCGCTGCCCCCTTCTCACCATTGAGGGCTCCTCAATGAGCTCGAGAAGGGCCCTGAGCGCCAGGCGACACCTCTCCCTGCACTCACTCTGCAGCTGCCTTGACAAGATTTGCAGGACTTTGTTAGCACCATGTTCACTCAAATCCAGGAACTCAAGGATCTGAAAGCACAGGGCAGTGACAGGGACCCGGTCGGCGGGAGCCCGGAGCCACACAGGGCTGGGCCCAGGCAGCAGCACAGGGCGCGGGCACCGTGCCAGGCAGCTGCGGCTCCGAGAGGGCAGAGAGGTGGGAGGCAGCTCAGCCAGGCAGCGCTGGCCATCAGGCTCACCTCCACAAGGAACGCCAGGGCGGGCAGCTCCCAGTGTGGCTCCTGTGTGCTGAGCAGCCGGAGCAGGTAGCGAGCGATCCGGGAACACAAGGGGATGGAGACACAGCACATCTCCCTGGCAGGAGGAAAAGGGACCAAGACTGTGGGCCAGGGGGAGAAACCTCTGCCAGGACTGACTCACAGAGGCCTGGTCTTTCCCCAGCATCCTGCAAGGGACCCTGGGCTATTTGGGAGGCAGCTCCTGGTGGGCACCCTCCTCTCCCAGCCTTTTCCAGTCTGCTTGGCCATCCCTTGATGACAAGGCCCTCTGGCCCATGACCTCGGGGACTGTGTGGAGCTCCCTGGGCACAGAGCACAAATGTCAGAGGCAGTGGGGAGAAGGGGGTCTCACCTGGTCAGCAGACCCACAGTGTTATGAACAAAAATTCAGTTAATATTTTTTTGTGAGAAAGAGTTATAGGGAGGCAGCTGGATCTGTGTTTCTGCCAGGGTTCTTCGTGCTTTGTTATTGTAATCACGGGTCGTTGTAGCTTATCTCCTCTTTTGTATTAGTAAAAGCCCTGGCTGGGTGGGGTGATGACCCTTCCCTGAGGCAGTGCTCTCTTACAGCATAGGGAAGACACCTGAGAGGGTGGGGGGGGTTATGCAAAGTGACTCCAAAGAACAGCATGCTTTGAGACCTCGACTCCAAAATGCACAGAGAAAACCCCAAAAACAACGAGCCAAATAAGAATTGAGAGACTAAAGTGATGTCTGGACATGAGGAGCCAAGTGCTGAGCCTGCAGAGATGTGGAGCCCCTCTCGCCCTGAGCAGAGAGTCGTCCCGACGCCAGGACCAAGCTGGACAGAATCAGGGAAACCAAGATCTGATGGGGACATCACGCCCTAAAGGCTCCCACGAGGACTGGATCCCCGGCTCTGCCCCTAGTGGACAGAGCTGTGCATATCCTCCTCCTCTGAGTCGCCCTGGGAGATGCGACGGGGACTGCAGCCCTGCCGAGCCGCCCAATCCTGAGCTGATCACTTTTAATAAAGGCATTAAAAAGGAGAAGAAGTCTCCTGGCCCTGTTAATTTCAGCTGGGGGCGCTTGTCCGGAATAGCCACGCTGAGAGAGGACTCAGGACTGGCCATCTTGGACCTCCAGGACAGCTGGCTATCAGGACCAGAGAGATCGGCTCAGGAGCAACGAAACAGAGGAGCACCGGCGCACCGGATTGGTGAGAAGCCGGTGGCGGGAGTGTGAGACGTGCGCATGTGTGTGTGAATGAGACGAAGGCCAGTAGCCGGACCTTCGAAGTCATAGTGGACCCCTCAGTACCGCGTTTCCGAGCTTTCGCGAGAAAGCCGGCCGGAAACAGGGGGAAGCGAGTGTTATTAGCGAGACTGAGCTGTCTCTCAAGGGGGAATATAGGGCCCCCCCCCTCTGCGCGTGCGGAGGGAATATTTGTACGAGTGGCACGCACCCAAAATAAGTCCTGACAGAGGGAAGTCAGGCAGATTTGTCAGTCCCGAGAAGGATTCGGGTAGCATTTGTAAGTCTCGAGAAGGATTCGCGTAAGATTTTGTCAGTCCCGAGAAGGATTCGGGTAGCTCACAAGCCCTGCAGGCAAAAGTAAGTCCTGGCACAGGAACCAGGCACAAACCCCAGCGAAGGAGGCTGTGGTTTGCTTTTAAGTCCTGATACGGTGAAGCCTAAAAATTGGCGGGTTAGGCAAACTAAAAATCAGGCAGTTGTTTTTCCTGACTGAGGGAGTCAGGCACGATCCGGATTCTTAGGCCGAGGTTTCGTGTGTTCAAGTCCCGATAGATGTAAGACCTGATGTGGGGAAAGTTGGGCAATTAAGAGATCGGGCAGTTGTTTCAGTATAAAGTCCTGAGCATCATGCAGAAATTTGAAGTTCAGTGGAGGAGGCTGAAGCTCCTCAAAGAAGGTTCTTTTTGAAATTACCGGTCAGTAAAGGCACCTTTGGGACTTTTTACTGTTGAGACCTGTAAAATGGGAGGGTGTAATAGTAAAAAGACCGGCAAGAGGCTGAGGGACGTACCTCTCAATAGTCCCTTAGGAGAACTGTTAGTAAAATGGGATTCTATAGAGGCCACGGAGTGATTAGATAAAGTGAAAATGATCCATTATTGTATGGAAGTGGGGCCAGAATTGGAGTTACAAGGAAGATGGCCTTGGTGTGAGACAAAGGATAAGTGGATGTGCCAACAATTAAATAATTATCTGACAGCTCGAGGAGATACTGATCCTGAGCAATTATTGTATGTAGCTTGCTGGTTAAAGAGTGCTGTTGGGGATGAAGGGGTGCGAATTTGTAAGGTACAGAGGAAGAAAGAGGGGAATGAAGGAGGGGATGATAGGACTAGTGAAAGATGGGATCCCCTGGATTATCTGCCTGCTTCTGCCCCTCCACCTTATAATCTCCTTCTTCAAGCACCTCAAATGGCAGGTCCGGTTCTTCCCCCGGCTGCCATCTCATTACCACCTGCTCAAACTCCTCCTTCTACCTCTTCAGCTTCCGCTATGATAAACCCAGTATCCCCTCCAGTTCCTTCTGCACCACCACAAGTGCCTACTCCACCTGCTGCATTCTCCACCCCTTCTCCAGCTGCACTTAATATCCACTCAAGCTCTTCTCCCCCTCCTATTGGTGTCCCTTTACCTCCTCCTAGTTGGGGCACAAATGTCTCCTCGCCCGATAAACAGCTATCAGCAAATACACCTGCAATGGGCAGAAAGTTCAGGGTAACCCAGATATCCCTCAAAGTAGTTTGGCATCTGAAGATGGGCCGTACTGTAGCACCAGATCCAAGACCTCCAAGGCAGAGAGACTCTTTCCCCTCAGAGAGGTTCCTATGGGAGGAGTAGCGGGAGGTGTTGGCTTTGTGAATGCTCCTCTAACAGCTTCTGAGGTGAGAGGATTCAAGAAAGAGTTGGGACATTTAGTTGAGGACCCAGTGGGCATAGCCAACCAAGTGGATCAAATTCTAGGTCCAAATATCTACACTTGGGGGGAGATGAATTCCATCCTGAGTATATTGTTTTCCCCAGAAGAGGTCCAGATGATTAGGGTGGCTAGCATAAGAATTTGGGAGAAAGATAACAGTCCAGGACCCCAGGTGCCATCAGGTGAACAGAAATTGCCACTAACGGATCCCAGCTGGAACCTTAACCAGGAGGAGGGGAGGAAGGCCATGAGGGAATATAGGTTTTTGATAATACAGGGGATCAAAGAGTCAATTCCCAAAGGAACTAATACCCAATTGGCATTTGAGGGCACGCAGGAGAAAGATGAAGCTCCTGCTGCCTGGCTTAACTGCCTAAAGCAGAACTTTCAGTTGTACTCTAGAATAGACCCAGACACCTCAGAAGGTCAAATGCTACTAAAAGTCCAATTTGTTACCAAATCTTGGCCTGATATAAAGAGGAAACTGGAAAAGATGGAAGATTGGCAAGAGAAGGACATTAATGAGTTATTAAGAGAGGCATTGAAGGTGTATTTAAGGAGGGAAGAAGAAAAGGCAAAGGCCAAGGCTAAGGTCATGGTTGCTGTAGCTAGGGAAAGTGCAGGGTGGACGGGTCCACCACCAGGAGGAGGCAAGGATAGGCCTCTTGTACTGTCAGGTGCAAGAGGGATGGAGACACCTCAAGTCCCTTTGAGAGAACGATATTGCTATTACTGTAGAGAGCCAGGACACACCAGGAGGTTTTGTAGAAAGCTCAGTCTTGATGCAGCAATACACAGGGAGCAAGATAATTTAGAGAAGATCCTTAAAGGTGACGATTAGAGGGTCAGGGGCTTTACACTTTAGGGGCCCCAATGCAACATCTAGAAGAGCCCTTGGTAAACTTTGAGGCGGGACCCCTAAATGAGGAATTTGAATTTTTGGTTGATACAGGAGCAGATAAGTCCTGTCTCAACAAAGTAACATCTGAAGGTAGACAAAAAAACCAGCTAGGTAGAAATGATATCCAATAGCACCAAAACTGGCCAGTAATACTTAACTTATAATAAGTGGTGTGAAAGTAAAAGGTACCTTATTGTTGTCTTGTTGTGTGTGTGAGAGTGAGTCACAAGCAAAGTCAGCCTCAACTTCCCGGGCAGGTGGGAAGGGGGCAGTGGGAGTGTGTGTGTGTGACCTGCAAAACCAGACTAGTGCTCCCCAGATGTGTGAGGGAGCCGTAGCTGTAAGAGCATGAGTGACACGCAGGCAGCCTCACAGGTGAATGTGCACCAGAGGCAACCAGAGTCAGGGCCCTTCCAAGGGCCCCAGAGATACTGAGACCTGTGGGGCAACCCCAAGGTGAGGGGGGGCTACAGGGACCTATGATTATCTAGCAATAAGTTTGTGTCTTAAAGGTGTGGAGGAATGTGTGGAAGTGAATGAGAAATGAGAGAGTGAATATAGACTAATTAGAATAGAGGTAATGTAGATTGTGCATTACAAGTTTTATCACATCTCCTTAGAGGGAAGTGTATTGTGTAGAAGAATAGTGTGAAAAAAATTAAGTGTAAGGGGTTGAAAGAAGTATTTAAGCTGTAAGTGAAAGTAAGAAACAGAAGCAAGAGATAAATAAATAAGATCTTGAAAAATAGAACAGAAAACCAGTGAATTAAATACACAGAAAAATAAGAGAATAAAAGTACTTTGGGAGTTAAGTTAGCTGAGAAATACAACTCCTTGCAAAATACAGAGTATGTAGAAGTTGATGAGAGAAACATACAAGCTATGGAAAAAGAGAAATTACTGATAACATTAAACAGAGAAGCTGAGTTTTGATAAAATCATTAAATAGCAGACCATTAATGCCTGTGTTTGAAAGCCCGTTTCAGGTATTCTTCATTACTAAGACGGTTGGACTCACATCACTCTCACCCCCTGGCATTGGACCAGGATTCAAATGAGTTTTTTCCATCTGGCATTGGACCTGACTGCACCCCATTCTCCTTCTGGCATTGGGCCAGAATGCACCCCATTTCCCCCTGGCATTGGACAAGGATTCAACATGAGTTTTTTCCCTCTAGCACTCTGGCATTGGTCCGGACTGCACCCCATTCTCCTTCTGGCATTGGGCCAGAGTCCCAGTTTTTCCCTCTGGCATTGGGCCAGAGTCCACACCACTCACCTCTGGGCACTGGATAAGGATTCATCCACATCACAAGTTAATTCACCTGAGTATACTGTGATTTAAAGTTGACTCTCAGGAGGAAGAGTCAAAAAGACTGAACTGTATAGGAAAAATTGGTATCAGAGTTCTAATATTGCTTAAAATGTTTCAAAACTGTTTTGTGTAAACTATGTTGGTAAAAAGTTTAAGGCTGTAAAAAAGTAATTCTGGTTAAGTTCCCCAATATATTTCTAAAGACTCCAGGTTAATCCTCTACAGAACACTCCCCTGGGGGGGGGAAACTAAAATTTGTAGGGAACAGACCAAGAGAGGCTTAACCAGAGAAGCGGGTAGAAGGGACTCTAAAGAGCTTGGAAGCTTCTTCTCAGTAAAAAATTCCCCAAGAGGCAAGGCCGGGTGGGCAGGCTGTGCAAGATGACCCATACCGGACTCTTGGGAAGGGTAGTAATGCTAGCTCTAACTGCTGGTGTTGCTCTAGGAAGCCCAGCTGAGCTGTGCAGTGAGTGCTACCAACCCCGCTATGAAAAGAAGTGAGCTCCTTGTCGAGAGTCCACATCAGTTCTAACCCTGATTGTGTTAACCCCTCCCAATTGGTCCTTTATCAGAAAAATAAGAGAGTGTATTGGATAGCCCAGAATACTGCCACTTTTAGGCAGCCACTCCTAGGAGAGTGCCCTATAGGAGAAACCTGGTTGTGCTTTGAATGTGATGCTGCTGAAACAAGCTCAGCAGATCTAGTAAAAAGCAAAGAAATGGTGAAAATGGTAAGAAAAATTGTTTGTTACAAGTATTTATATGAGTGTACTGGAAAAGAGATAAACCCCTTTTGGAACACATTTCAGGGGAGCTCTAAACCCCTAAGTTTGATCTCATCTGGCAACTGCATTGCTAAGGTGATAACACCAATTTTCTTATTACCCAAAGAAACTGGATCAAGTTTGGGAGTTCCTATATATAATGATTTGGGAGAAATTAAACAAAACCGGGAAAGTGAAATAGAAATTGGGAAAATCCAAAATTGTAAAAGCCAAGTTCGGATCCCAAAATCTGTGTTGAACAAAGTCATCCGGCTCCAGGCAGTATTAAAAATAAAGAATTCAATTATTAGGGACATTACAAACGAAATAAAAAGATTGGCATGTGTAAATAATCAAGATCAAACTCCTACACTTGATCCCAGTGGGTGGGAGAATTTAGAGATTTTCAGAAAATATGTATGAGAAAAAGGGGTTTTTCTTGCTGTGTGTGTACTTGGACGATTGCTTTTTTTACTGTGCTTATTTATCTGTTTCAATAAAACAGTATTAGCTGTACAAACCAACCTGGAGAAACCAAGAAAAGTAACGAGGTTAAGTAACCATGATTACCAAAGTGCACAAGAGATTTATAGTAAATTCAAAACAAAAAAATTGTGAGTTGATGCGAGCTTAAGAATTTAAGCTCGATCAAAGAAAAAGAGGGGGGACTGTTATGAACAAAAATTCAGTTAATATTTTTTTTGTGAGAAAGAGTTGCAGGGACGCAGCCAGGTCTCAGGCTCTGCCAGGATTCTTAGTGCTTTGTTATTGTAATACCGGGTCGTTAAGGCTTATCTCCTCTTTTGTATTAGTAAAAAACCTGACTGGGTGGGGTGATGACCCTTCCCCCGAGGCTGTGCTCTCTTACAGCATAGGGAAGACACCTGAGAGGGTGGGGGGGGGTTATGCAAAGTGACTCCAAAGTCCAGAATGCTTTGTGGGACCCCGACTCGAAATGCAACGAGAAAACCCCAAAAACAACGAGCCAAATAAGAGTTGAGAGACTAAAATGATGTCTGGACATGAGGAGCCGATGGCTGAGCCTGCAGAGATGTGGAGTCCCTCTCGCCCTGAGCATGGGAGTCGTCCCCAGCGCCAAGACTGAGGGGGGACCGCACCGACAAAACAACACCTGACAGGGACATCACGCCCTAAAGGCTCCCATGAGGATCGGATCCCCGGCTCTGCCCCTAGTGGACGGAGCTGCGCATATCCTCCTCCTCTGAGTCGCCCTGGGAGACGCGACAGGGACTGCAGCCCTGCCGAGCTGACCAATCCTGAGCTGATCACTTTTAATAAAGGCATTATAAAGGAGAAGAAGTCTCCTGGCCCTGTTTATTTCACTATAACCTCAGTAAAGCCAATTTCATCCCAAGTAGAACCCAGTACAACCCCAGTGCCCCTCCAATCCCTTCCAGTACGGCCCAGTCCGTCCCAATAAACCCGAGTTCATTCCCAGTCATTCCCAGTTCCTCCCATTTTAATCCATAGGATGCCCCAGTGTCCCCAGTCTTCTCTGCAATAAGCCCAGTGTCCTCTATTTGTCCCAGTACTCTCCAGTGTCACTCCCAGTATGTCCCAGTGTGTCCCACAGCGTTCCCAGTGTTCCCCAGTATGTCCCAGTCCTCCCCAGTGTTTCCAAGGACAGTTTCATTTCTCTCGGTGGCTGTGGCAGCCAAACCCAGCAGTGGGGTCAGTGCAGTGCCCATGGCCACAGCCCCTTGCAGGGGCCCAGTGCAGCTTGGGCTGATGATCCACCCTCACAGCTGGCCCAGGGCAGCTCTGCAGTGGCTTTGGTGGCACCTGGGGCTGGCACACACCTGAGCAGTGTGTCTGTTTGCAGTGGGGAAGCTCAGCAGTTTCAGATTGCTTCAAAAAACCCTAAAAAGGGAAAACCCCTCTTAGGCTGAGTGCAGGGAGCTCTGCAAGCACAGCAGGTCCCAGAGGAGTGAGGACAGACAGGATGGGGCTGGGCAATGTGGAGCAAGGTTGTCCACACTGGGTCAGAGCTCAAGGCACAGCTTCTGTGAGCAGGCCAGAGCCGCTGAGGAGAGACCCTGGGTCAATATCAATCACAGAATGCTGCAATCAACTCTGCTCTAAAGAGAAATAAAATAAAAGACATCCTTTAAAATAGGAATGTGTATTTCTCACAAGGTCCTTGAAATCTTTCTCCATAACTGGACCAGCAAAACTTTAATGACCCTCTCAGGGCTTTGGTGTTGTTTACATCAGGCTCAGTCCCTGAGAGTGTCTTCAAAAAACTTCTCAAGAACTCAAAGTTAAATTTAAACTCCAAATTTTCTGAAAGTTTTAATGGGTCCCACTGAGGAACACGAATGAGAAAGTGTCCCCAGGTTCCAGCTAGAGCAGAACACTGGAGGCAGTGATGACAGCTGGGGACAAACAAGGCCAAGGTGTCTCTGGTGCTGAGCAAAGCTGGATGTGTTTGAGGAATGCAAAGCGCCAAGGCCTGAGCCCCAGCCCCTGGCCAGGCAGATGCTGTCCCTCCCTCCTTGCTCAGGGCTCTTGCCGGGATGGGCACTGGCATGTGGGGATGTGCAATGGCAAGGGCAGGAGCATGGGGCGGCCCCTGCCAGGCTGCTGAGCAGGGACAAGGAGGCAATGAGGCCCCAGGCCTGCAAGGGTCACTTGTCTCCTGCTCCTGCCTCAGGCCCAGGCCCAGCAGCCATGGCCAAAGTGCTGCCCAAGTTGGCTCTGGCAGGGCTGTCTTGCAGCTGCTGCACATGCCTGTGCCCTGTGCAGCCCAGGCTGTGCTACCGTGTCCCTGCCCTGCGCCTCTGTCCCTGCAGGCTGTCGGCATCCCCCGGCTGCCCCACCTGGCTGGCCCCTTCCTTTGCTGACAGCTCTGCCTCCTGCCTGCCTCTGCCTGCCCACACAAAGCCTGGGGCTGATACCAAAAGGGTTCATTCCATTTGTACCCTGCCTGTGAACTTTCTGCACAGGAACAAGGCTTGCAGGGGCTGCTTTCCCAGCAAGGATGGTTGGAAGAGAAGAAGAAGACATCTGGCTCAGGGGTGCAGGGAAACAGAAAACAAGGAGTGAATCTGAGAACTTGGGGTGGGTTTCATGGAAATGGGCAAATTGTAATTCATTTTTACTGAATGTGCATAAGCAAGACAATGGTAGAATTACATGTCCACGTAAGGTTAGGAGTTATTCATCACTAGAGCTCAGGCCTGGATAAATGACACCCTCTGAAATACCAAATTAGTGTTCAGGAGCCTTATTCTGATATTTCACAGGTTTCCTGACTGTGGCTCCTCACAGAACCAAGGAGTCAGTTGTGACACTGTGCAAACTCATGGAACAAAGGGTCCATGGTGACACAGCAGAACCCCATGGAACCAAAATCCATTTGGGCACATTGGGGCCACATTGAACCAATGGTCCATTGTGATACTGTGGATCCAAAGAGACCATTGTGACCCTGAGAAATCTCTTGGAACCAAGGGGCCATTGTGACACAGCAAGGCCTAGTGGAACCATGGGTCCATGGTGACACTGCAGAACCTCACGGAACCAAGGTGACCGTGTTCTACTGCGGAATCTCATGGAACAAAGGGTCCATGGTGACACTGCAGAACCAAGAAGACTGCTGCTGGCAGTGTGAGAGCTCATGGAACCAGAAGTCCATTGTGACACAGCAAGGCCTTGTGGGACCATGGGTCCCTTGTTAAACTGCGTGGCCTCATGGAACCATGAGTCATTGTGACACAGTGTGGCCACACAGAGCCAAGGGGACATTGTGACACTGTGGATCCAAGGAGACCATTGGGACTGAGGAACCTCATGGAACCAAGAGTCCATTGTTCCACTGTGGGGCCCTGTGGAACCAAGGGGAGCACAGTGACATTGTGGGGCCTCATGGAACAATGGAGACTGTTCTGACACTTTGGGACCCACTGGAACCAAGGGGCCCTTAGAACATGGCAGGGCCTGGTGGAATCAAGGGCACTGCAGTGAACACTGTGGGTGTCCATGTGAGGAAGGGTTCATTCTGACACTGTGGAACCAAGGATACCATAGTGACACTCTGGGGCATCATGGAACCAAAGGTGCATTGTGACACAGCAGGGCCTCATGGAACCATGGAGGCCATTTTTACACTTGGAGGCCTTGTGGGAGCAAAGGGCCATTGTGGCACTTCAGGGCCTTGTGGAGCCAAGGGGACCACAGTGACACTGTGAGGCTGCATGAAACCAATGGTCTGTTGTGACACTGCAAGGCCTTATGGGATCATGGAGACCATTGTGACACTACAAGGCCTTATGGATCAAAGGGTCCACTGTGACACTCTGGAGTCTTGGCAGGCCAAGAGCAGTTGTCACACTGTGGGGCACTCTGGAACCAAGGAATCTGCTTTGACACTGCAGGGCCCCATGGAACTAAGAATCCATGGAACAGTGCAGGACCCCATGGAACCAGAGGTCCACTGTGACATTGTGGGGCCTCATGGAATCCTGGAGGCCATGATGACACTTGGAGGCCTCATTGAATCAAGGGGCTCTGCAGGGCCTCATGGAACCAAGGAGACCCTTCTGACACTGTGAGTCTCCATGGAACCAAGGGTCCATTGTGACACTGTGGCACCAAGGAGACCCCTGTGACACTGCAAGGCCTCGTGGAAGGAAGGGACAGTTGTGACATTCTGGGGCCCCATGGAAACCAGAGGCCAGTGTGACACATCTGGGCTGCATGGAACCAAGGATCCAATATGACACCACCACTGTGACCCTGCAGGGCCCCATGGAAACAAGGGAACAGGGAACAGGTCTGGTTGGCTTGGCCTGACTGGTCCAACTGCCCTTGGCATGTCGAGGGTGTCTTCTCATGTACCCCTGAAACCCTGGGGTCTGAGCTGACTTTCAAATGGAAAAGAACTGCCCTTCTCATTCAAGCATCCATGGCCAAAATGGGATTCCCCCTCCAAAATTCCCAATATCCAGGGATTGCTGCCAGACAAAAGCTGACATTACCAACAAGTCTGGCTGCCTTTGGCTTCCTGAGGGCTAGGTCTCACCTGCCTTCAAACACTGGGGCTCAGTGCTTTCCTTGCTATGGAAAAGAAACATCCTTCTCAAGGTGCCCGTGGCTGAAATTGGGATTCCACCTCCGAAAGTCCTATATGTAATGACTGCTTGTCATGGTTTGAGCCTGGCACAGAGCCAGTGCCCCCATGAAAATGCCTCACCCTGGTGTCTGCTGTGAGATGTGACCAGGAATAAGCAAAACAGGCTCTAACTTAAACATAAATAACACTTTATTACCTAAAACTACAGGAAAAAAAAGGGAAAGACTATAAGGAAAAGAAAAAAAAATTGAAAACCTTACAAAAACCACTTTTCCTCCTCCCCACTCCCTGACTTTCCCAATCCAATACATTCTCTCAAAAAACACCAACTGCCCAGCCCAGCACGACACTTTAGTGTACTCAAACTGCAGTTCATGAAGAGGAAAGGAGTCCTTCTTGTTCCATAGGCTTCTGGAAACACACTGAAAACCTCGGATGCTTCCTTGTCACTTCGGCACCGCCCGGGGAAAAAAAAGTCCTTCTGCCGCTTGTGACATGTTCCTTCCATGCCCAGTGCTCTCACCACCGAGACATGGCCAGAGCTGCTTTTAGGGTGGTCTTTCAAGGATGCCTTGTCTCACTCCAAAAAGGCACAGTCTCTGCTTTTGGGACATCTGTCCCCCCATATTTTTCCAACCCCCTGGGGCCGGGGGGTCCTCACAAATGAACCCTCCTGGTTTTGAGGCACTGCCTCCCCCTAAATGCAGTCTGTGTCACAGGAACAACTGAGTCCATGGCTACAA
>NW_026992648.1:0-41994 GCF_028769735.1 Zonotrichia leucophrys gambelii
ACCCCAACAACCTCAACCCCAAAGGAACACCCGGATCCCAACACCCAAATCCCATAAAATCACACCCCAATCCCAAAAAGAACACCCGGATCCCAAAGGAACACCCGGATCCCAACAGCCTCAACCCCAATGGAACACCCGAATCCCAACACCCAAATCCCAAAAAACAACACCCGGATCCCAACAACCGGAACCCCAAAGGAACACCCGGATCCCAAAGGAACACCCGGATCCCAACACCCAAACCCCAAAAAGAACACCCAGATCCCAACACCCAAATCCCATAAACCACACCCCGATCCCAAAAATCACACCCGGATCCCAAAGGAACACCCAAACCCCAACACCCAAATCCCAATGGAACACCCAAATCCCATAAAATCACACCCGGATCCCAAAACAACACCTGGATCCCAAAGGAAACACCAAATCCCAACACCCAAATCCCAAAGCAACACCCAAATCCCAAAAAACCACACCCGGATCCCAACAACCGGAACCCCAAAAGAAACACCCAAATCCCAACAACCTCAACCCAACCCGGATCCCAAAAACAACACTCGGACCCCAAACACCCAAATCTTGACAAACAACACTCGGATCCCAAAAGGAACACCCAAATCCCAACAAACCACACCCAGATACCAAAAGAACACCCGGATCCCAACAACCGGAACCCCAAAGGAACACCTGGATCCCAAACACCCAAATCCCAAAAGAACACCACAATCCCATCACCCAAATCCCAACACCCAAATCCCAAAGGAACACCTGGATCCCAACACCAAATCCCATAAAATCACACCTGAATCCCAACAACCTCAACCCAAAAGAACAACCGGATCCCAACACCCAAATCCTAAAAAAACCACACCTGGATTCCGATGGAAAACTCAGATCCCAAGGGAACACCCGGATCCCAACAACCCAAACCCAACAATGTCAACCCCCAAAGTACACCCGGATCCCAACCCCCAAACCCCAACAAACCCCACCCAAATCAACCAACACCCATCCCCCGTCCGCCTGTTCCGTGCTCACCTTCCGCTTGTCCTTCTTGTCGTCCTTCTTGGTGAACACGGTGTGCGCCCAAATCCCAACAAACAACACCCAAACCCCAAAGGAACACCCGGATCCCAACAACCTCAACCCCAAAGGAACACCCGGATCTCAAAGGAACACCTGGATCCCAAAAATCACGCCCCAATCCCAAAAAGAACAGTCGTATCCCAAGGAAACTCCCGGATCCCAACACCCAAATCCCAACAACTCCAACCTGAAAGGAACACTCAGATCCCAAAAAGAACACCCGGATCCCAACACCCAAATCCCAAAGGAACACCCGGATCCCAACACCCGAATCCCAAAAGTACAACCGGATCCCAACACCCAAATCCTAAAAAACCACACCCGGATTCCAATGAAAAACTCAGATCCCAAGGGAACACCCGGATCCAACAACCTCAACACTAAAGGAACACCCGGATCCCAAAGGAACACCCGGATCCCAACAACCTCAACCCCAAAGGAACACCCAAATCCCAACACCCAAATCCCAAAGGAACACCCGAATCCAAACACCCAAACCCAAAAAGTACACCTGGGATCGCAACACCCAAATCCCATAAACCACACCCAGATCCCAAAAACAACACCTGGACCCCAAAGGAACACCTGGATCCTGAAGGAACACCCAAATCCCAACAACCTCAACCCCAATGGAACACCCGGATCCCAACACCCAAATCCCATAAACCATACCCCAATCCCAAAAAGAACACCTGGATCCCAACACCCAAATCCCAAAGGAACACCCAGATCCCAACACCCAAACCCCAACAATGTCAACCCCCAATATACACCCGGATCCCAACACCCAAATCCCATAAAATCACACCCAGATCCCAAAAAGAACACCCGGATCCCAAAGGAACACCCGGATCCTGAAGGAACACCCAGATCCCAACACCCAAATCCCAATGGAACACCCAAATCCCAAAAAATCACACCCCAATCCTAAAAAGAACACCCAAATCCCAACACCCAAATCCCAAAAAACAACACCCGGATCCCAACAACTGGAACCCCAAAGGAACACCCGGATCCCAACAACCCAAATCCCAACAACCCCAACCTGAAAGGAACACTCAGATCCCAAAAAGAACACCCGGATCCCAACAACCTCAACCCCAATGGAACACCCAAATCCCAAAAGAACACCCGGATCCCAAAGGAACACCCGGATCCCAACACCCAAACCCCAAAAACAACACCCAAATCTCAACACCCAAACCCCAACAAACCACACCCAAATCAACCAACACCCATCCCCCGTCCGCCTGTTCCCTGCTCGCCTTCCGCTTGTCCTTCTTGGTGAACACGGTGTGCACCCAAATCCCAACAAACAACACCCAAACCCCAACAACCAAATCCCAACAAATCACACCCAAAATCCAAAAAAATCACACGCAGATCCCAAAGGAACACCCGGATCCCAACAACCCAAATCCCGACAACCCCAACCTGAAAGGAACACCTGGACCCCAAATAGAACACCCGGATCCCAACAACCTCACCCCCAAAGCAACACCCGAATCCCAACACCCAAATCACAACAACCTCAACCCAAAAGAAACACTCGGATCCCAAGGGAACAGCCAAATCCAACAACCTCAACCCCAATGGAACACCCAAATCCCAACACCCAAACCCCAAAAAGAACACCCAGATCCCAACACCCAAATCCCATAAACCACACCCCGATCCCAAAAATCACACCCGGATCCCAAAGGAACACCCAGATCCCAACACCCAAATCCCAATGGAACACCCAAATCCCATAAAATCACACCCCAATCCCAAAAAGAACACCCGGATCCCAAAGGAACACCCATCACCCGTCCGCCTGTTCCCTGCTCGCCTTCCGCTTGTCCTTCTTGTCGTCCTTCTTGGTGAACACGGTGTGCACCCAAATCCCAACAAACAACACCCAAACCCCAACAACCAAATCCCAAAAAATCACACCCAGATCCCAAAAAGAACACCCGGATCCCAAAGGAACACTCGGATCCCAACACCCAAATCCCAAAAAATCACACCCGGATCCCAAAGGAACACCCGGATCCCAACACCCAAATCCCAACAACTCCAACCTGAAAGGAACACTCAGATCCCAAAAAGAACACCCGGATCCCAAAGGAACACCCGGATCCCAACACCCAAATCCCAAAAAACAACACCCGAATTCCAACAACCGGAACCCCAAAGGAACACCCAGATCCCAAAGGAACACCTGGATCCCAACACCCAAATCCCAATGGAAACCCCACCCAAACCAACCCCCAAACCCCACCAACACCCATCCCCCGTCCGCCTGTTCCGTCCTCGCCTTCCGCTTGTCCTTCTTGTCGTCCTTCTTGGTGAACACGGTGTGCACCCACCAGATCTTGGTGAACATGCTGCCGTAGGCCAGGCTGAAACCCAGCCCCAGCAGCCACAGCCGCGCCTGCCAACAACAGCCGGACAGCGCGGTGACAGTCGGACAGGGCAGCGACAGTCAGACAAGGTTGTGACAGTCGGACAGCGCGGTGACAGTCGGACAAGGCAGTGACAGCCAAAAACACGGCAACAGTCGGACAAGGCAGTGACAGTCGGACAAGGCCACGACAGCCGAAAACATGGCAACAGTCGGACAAGGCCGCGACAGTCGGACAAGGCGGTGACAGTCGGACAGGGCAGTGACAGTCGGACAAGGTTGTGACAGTCGGACAGGGCAGTGACAGTCGGACAAGGCGGTGACAGTCGGACAGGGTTGTGACAGTCGGACAAGGCAGTGACAGTCGGACAAGGCCGCGACAGTCGGACAAGGCGGTGACAGTCGGACAGGGCAGTGACAGTCGGACAAGGTTGTGACAGTCGGACAAGGCCACGACAGCCAAAAACACGGCAACAGTTGGACAAGGCAGTGACGGTCGGACAAGGTAGCGACAGTCGGACAACACGGTGACAGTCGGACAAGGCAGTGACAGCCAAAAACACGGCAACAGTCAAACAAGGCCGCAACAGTCGGACAAGGCAGTGACGGTCAGACAAGGCCACGACAGCCGAAAACAAGGCAACAGTCAGACAAGGCCGCGACAGTTGGACAAGGCCACGACAGTCAGACAAGGCAGCGACAGTGGGACAAGGCAGCGTCAGCCAAAAACACGGCAACAGTCGGCCAAGGCCACGACAGTTGGACAATGCGGTGACAGTCGGACAACACGGTGACAGTTGGACAAGGCAGCGACAGTCAGACAAGGCAGTGACAGTCGGACAAGGCGGTGACAGTCGGACAAGGCAGTGACAGTCGGACAAGGCCGCGACAGTCGGACAAGGCAGTGACAGTCGGACAACACGGTGACAGTCGGACAAGGCAGCGACAGCCAAAAACACGGCAACAGTCGGACAAGGCAGTGACAGTCGGACAAGGCCACGACAGTTGGACAAGGCAGTGACAGTTGGACACGGTTGTGACAGTCGGACAAGGCCACGACAGCCGAAAACAAGGCAACAGTCAGACAAGGCAGTGACAGTCGGACAACACGGTGACAGTCAGACAACACGGTGACAGTCGGACAAGGCGGTGACAGCCAGACAATTTCCCCCCTTCTCCACCTGTCCCCCCCATTTCCCGCTCTCCGCCTGTTCCTCCGCCTGTTCCCACCCAATTTCCCTCCCTATTTCCGCCTGTTCCTCCACCTGTTCTTCTACCCGTTCCCACCCATTATCCCCCCTCTCTCCGCCTGTTGCTCCGCCTGTTCCCATCCCATTATTCCCCCCCATTTCCACCTGTTCGTCCCCATTATTCCCCCGCTCTCTGCCTGTTGCTCCGCCTGTTCCCTCCCATTCCCCCCATTTCCACCTGTCCCCCCATTATCCCCGCTCTCCGCCTGTTCCTCTGCCTGTTCCCCCCCATTTCCGCCTGTTCCCCCCATTATTCCCGCTCTCCGCCTGTTGCTCTGCCTGTTGCTCCTCCTGTTCCCCCCATTATATCCCCCTGCTCTCCGCCTGTTTCTCGCCTGTTCCCCCCCATTTCCGCCTGTTCCTTCCCATTATCCCCCCACTCTCCACCTGTTCCTCCGCCTGTTCCCATCCCATTATTTCCCCCCATTTCTGCCTGTTCCCCTCCTCTTTCCACCTGTCCCCCTTATCCCCGCTCTCCGCCTGTTCCTCCGCCTGTTCCCCCCATTATCTCCCCATTTCTGCCTGTTCCCCCCCATTTCCGCCTGTCCCCATTATCCCCCTGCTCTCCGCCTGTTCCTCCACCTGTTCCCATCCCATTATTCCCCCCATTTCCACCTGTCCCCCCATTATCCCCCTGCTCTCCGCCTGTTTCTCCGCCTGTCCCTCCCCATTTCCGCCTGTTCCCCCCATTTTCCTGTTCCTCCACCTGACCCCCATTATCCCCCCTCTCCGCCTGTTCCTCCACCTGTTCCCCCCCATTCCCCGCTCTCCGCCTGTTCCTCCACCTATTTCCACCCCATTTTCCTGTTCCTCCGCCTGTTCCTCCCCATTATCCCCCCACTCTCCGCCTGTTTCTCCACCTGTCCCCCCCATTATACCCCCATTTCTGCCTGTTCCCCCCCTCTTTCTGCCTGTTCCCCCCCATTATCCCCACTCTCTGCCTGTTCCTCCGCTTGTTCCTCCCCATTATCCCCGCTCTCTGCCTGTTGCTCCGCCTGTTCCCATCCCATTATTCCCCCCCATTTCCGCCTGTTCCTCCCCATTATCCCCCCGCTCTCCGCCTGTTCCTCCACCTGTTCCCCCCGCCACCATTTTCCTGTTCCTCCGCCTGTTCCTCCCCATTATCCCCCCCCTCTCCGCCTGTTGCTCCGCCTGTCCCCCCCATTATCCCCCCATTTCTGCCTGTTCCCCCCCATTTCCGCCTGTCCCCATTATCCCCACTCTCCGCCTGTTCCTCTGCCTGTTCCTCCCCATTATCCCCCCATTTCCGCCTGTTCACCCCCATTTTCCTGTTCCTCCGCCTGTTCCCCCCCCATTTCCGCCTGTTCCTTCCCATTATCCCCCCGCTCTCCGCCTGTTCCCACCCAATTTCCCTCCCCATTTCCGCCTGTTCCCATCTCATTTTTCCCCATTTCCACCTGTTCTCCCCCATTATCCCCTGCTCTCCGCCTGTTTCTCTGCCTGTTCCCCCCCATTTCCCCCCAGTTTCTGCCTGTCCCCCCCTTATTCCCTCTCTCCGCCTGTTCCTCTGCCTGTTCCCACCCATTTTCCTGTTCCTCCACTCATTTGTCCACCTGTTCCCATCCCATTTTCCCCCATTTCCGCCTGTCCCTCCATTTTCCTGTTTCTCTGCCTGTTCCCCCCCATTTCCACCTGTTTCCCCCCCATTATTCCCTCCCCATTTCCGCCTGTCCCCCCCCATTCCCCCCATTTCCCGCCTGTTCCTTCCCATTATCCCCCCCTCCGCCTGTTGCTCCGCCTGTTCCTCCACCTGTTCCCACCCCATTTCCCCCCCATTTCCGCCTGTTCCCCCCATTATCCCCACTCTCCACCTGTTCCCCCCCATTTCCGCCTGTCCCCCCCATTATCCCCCCCATCTCCGCCTGTTCCTCCGCCTGTAGCTCCGCCTGTCCCCACCTGGCAGACGAGGGGGAACAGCCCCGGCCCGATGTGGAAGCCGTCCAGCCCCAGCGGGAAGACGGCGGCGAGCGCCAGGGTACAACCGACGGCCGTCATGTTGTTCAGGTAGGGCTGCGAGTTCTGGATGTACCTGCAACAACAGCCGGAGTCACCCCGGGTACAACCGGAAACAACACCCGCACCAGGAGAGCGGGGGTTTTTTTCCCGGTTTTTCATCATTTTTTCCTGAATTTTTCCACCTTTTTTTTCCCTAGTTTTCATAATTTTTCATAATTTTTCATCATTTTTTCCCATTTTTCCCATTTTCCCCAATTTTTCCATTAATTTTCTCCACGTTTTCCAGAATTTTTCCCAATTATCCTAATTTTTCCCTGAATTTTTCCCCTTTTTTTTCCTAGTTTTCATAATTTTTCCCCATTTTTCCCCAATTTTTCCATTAATTTTCTCCACATTTTCCAGAATTTTTCCCCAAAATTTCCTGATTTTTCCCAATTTTCCCCCAAATTTTTCCCAGAATTTTCCCCCCTTTTTTCCCTAGTTTTCATAATTTTTCATAATTTTTTCCCATTTTTTCCTGAATTTTTCCACCTTTTTTTCCCTAGTTTTCATAATTTTTCATCATTTTTTCCCATTTTTCCCCAATTTTTCCATTAATTTTAACAACCGGAGTCACCCCGGGTACAGCCGGCACCGGAAACAACACCCGCACAAGGAGAGCGGGGGTTTTTTCCCGGTTTTTCATCATTTTTTCCCATTTTTCCCTGAATTTTTCCCCCTTTTTAACTGGTTTTCACAAATTTTTATAATTCATTCCTATTTTTCCCAAGTTTTTCTCCATTTTTCTCAAATTTTTCCCTAATTTTTGCCCAACTTTTTTTCCATTTTTACCTTCCGATTTTCACAGAATTTTTCCCAATTTCTCCCCATTTTCCCAATTTTTTCCCAGAATTTCCCCCCAAATTTTCCCCAGAATCTTCCCCATTTCCTCCTGATTTTTTCCCAGTTTTTCACAATTTTTCATCATTTTTTTCCTGATTTTTCTCCAGATTTCCCCCTTTTGTTTTGCTCTTTTGTTCCCCATTTTCCCCAGAATTTTTCCCAAATTTTTCCCCCCAGTTTTTCCCACTTTTTCTCCAAATTCTTCCCATAATTTCCCCAACTTTTCCCAGAATTTTCCCCCCTTCTTAACTGGTTTTCACAAATTTTTATGATTCATTCTCATTTTTCCCATTTCCCTCCATTTCCCCAAATTTTTCTCCATTTTTCCCGTTTTTCCCAAATTTTCCCAGAATTTTTTCCCAGAATTTTCCCCCAATTTTCCCAGAATTTTCCCATTTTCCCCAAATTTTCCCAGAATGTTCCCCCAATTTTCCCAGAATTTTTCCCAGAATTTTTCCCAGAATTTTCGCCCAATTTTCCCCAGAATTTTCCCAGAATTTTCCCCAGAATTTTCGCCCAATTTTTCCCAGAATTTTTCCCATTTTCCCCAAATTTTCCCAGAATTTTTCCCAGAATGTTCCCCCAATTTTCCCAGAATTTTCCCCAGAATTTTTCCCAGAATTTTTCCCAGAATTTTCGCCCAATTTTCCCCCAATTTTCCCAGAATTTTTCCCAGAATTTTCGCCCAATTTTCCCCAGAATTTTCCCAGAATTTTCCCCAGAATTTTCCCATTTTCCCCAAATTTTCCCAGAATGTTCCCCCAATTTTCCCAGAGTTTTTCCCAGAATTTTCCCATTTTCCCCAAATTTTCCCAGAATTTTCGCCCAATTTTTCCCAGAATTTTCCCCATTTTCCCCAAATTTTCCCCATTTCTCCCTGAATTTTTTCCCAGCTTTTTCACAATTTTTCATCCTTTTTTTCCCAACTTTTCCCAGAATTTTCCCCCATTTTTCTCTATTTATTTTTCCTAGAATTTTCCAGATTTTTTCCTGTTTTTCCCCCAATTTCCCCCCAAATTTTTTCCCCTAGTTTTCCCATTTTTTTCCCAGAATTTTCCCCTCTTTTTAACTGGTTTTCACAAATTTTTATAATTCATTCCCATTTCCCCCCCAAATTTTTCTCCATTTTTTTTCTCCATTTTTCCCTAATTTTCCCCAAATTTCCCCTTTTTTTTCCATTTTTCCTTCCAATTTTCACAGAATTTTCCCCAGAATTTCTTCTCCCATTTTCCCCCATTTTCCCCAGAATTTTTCCCCAATTTTTCCCAATTATTCCCCAAAATTGTCCCCAATTTCCCCCCATTTTCTCCCTCCAAACCCCCTGAAATTTGGTGAATTTGGAGGAATTTTGGGAATTTTCCCACCTCAAACCCTTCAAAGTTGAATTTTTTGAAATTTTGAGATTTTTCCCACCTCAAAATTTGAGATTTTTTCCACTCCCAACCCCCTAAAATTCAGAATATTTTCACTTTTAACCCCAAAACTCTGAATTTTTTCCCTTTAACCCCAAAACCTCTGAATTTCACCCTTTAAAATTCACATTTTTATTCCCTTCAACCTCCCAATTTTCCCCTTCAAACCCCTCAAAAATCCCAATTTTTGCCCCAAAACCTCTGAATTTCACCCTTTAAAATTCACATTTTTATTCCCTTCAACCTCCCAATTTTCCCCTTCAAACCCCTCAAAAATCCCAATTTTTCCCCCCAAAACCCCCCAAAACTTCCAGAATTTTTTTTTAAATTTTCAGAATTTCGGGAATTTTGGGAATTTTTGGGAATTCTCCCCACCTGACGTGCCCGTTGTAGATGTTGAAAGCCAAACAAACGACGGCCAGGACGATTCCGAGTGACGCCAACACCGCGACGGAAATGAACAATTTTTGGGACAGGAAACGGAAAGTTGTGATCACCTTGGTGTAATCGGCCGGGGGCGACCCCCCTGCGAAAAAATTGGGATAAATCCCAAAAAAATTCAGAAATTTGGGAACAAGCAGAAAAAATTTTCCATGATTTTCAGTATTTTCCCCGTTTTTTGCGCTTTTTTCCTCAATTTTTCCCCATTTTTTTCCCATTTTTTTCCCCATTTTTTTCCCATTTTTTCCCCATTTTTTTCCCCATTTTTTTCCCATTTTTTCCCAATTTTATCTCAATTTTTCACCCAAATTTTTTCCCAATTTTTCCCAATTTTTTCTCAATTTTTCTGGCCATTTTTTGCCCATTTTTTCCCCATTTTTTGCCCAATTTTTCCCAATTTTTCCCCAATTTTTTCCCAAATTTTTTCCCAATTTTTTCTCAATTTTTCTGGCCATTTTTTGCCCTTTCCCATCCCATTTTTCCCAAATTTTTCCCAATTTTTCCCCAATTTTTTTCCAAATTTTTCCCAATTTTTTCTCAATTTTTCTGGCAATTTTTCGCCCTTTTCCATCCCATTTTTCCCAATTTTTTCTCAATTTTCCCCAATTTTTCCCTATTTTTTTGCCCATTTTTTTCCCCATTTTCCCTCACTTTTCTCTCACATTTTTCCCACATTTTTCCAATTTTTTCCCAATTTTCCCCAATTTTTCCCCAATTTTTTTCCCAATTTTTTCCCAATTTTTCCCCATTTTTTCCCCAATTTCCACCATTTTTCCCACATTTTTCCAAATTTTCCCCAATTTTTTCCCAATTTTTCCCTCAATTTTTCTGTCAATTTTTCGCCCTTTTCCACCCATTTTTCCCATATTTTTCCAAATTTTCCCCAATTTTTTCTTAATTTTTCTGTCCATTTTTTGCCCTTTTCCCACATTTTTCCAAATTTTTCCCAATTTTCCCCCAAATTTTTTCCCAATTTTCCCCCATTTTTTCCCATTTTTTTGCCCATTTTTTGCCCATTTCCCCTCACTTTCCCCTCTCATTTTTCCCACATTTTTCCAAATTTTTCCCAATTTTTTCTCATTTTTTCTGGCCATTTTTTGCCCTTTCCCCTCCCATTTTTCCCAATTTTTTCCCAATTCCCCCCCTCTTTTCCTCCCATTATTTTCCCAATTTTTCCCCCAATTTTCCCAAAATTCCCCAAATTTTCCCAAAATTTCCCTTTGATTTTTTTTTGTAATTTTCCCCAAATTTTCTCCCAATTTTTCCCCCATTATTTCCCTATTATTTTCCCCCAATTTACCCCAATTTTTCCCCTCTTTTCCTCCCATTATTTTCCCAATTTTTTCCCCCATTCCCAAAATTTCCCCTTTTTTTTTTGTAATTTTCCCCAAATTTTCTCCCAATTATTTCCCTATTATTTTCCCTCTAATTTACCCCAATTTTTCCCAAATTTTTTCCAATTTCCCCCCTCTTTTCTCCCATTATTTTCCCAATTTCCTCCCATTATTTTCCCAATTTTTTCCCCAAATTTTCCCAAAATTTCCCTTTTTTTTTTTTGTAATTTTCCCCAAATTTTCTCCCAATTTTTCCCCCATTTTTTTCAATTTCCCCCAATTTTCCCCCCATTATTTCCCTATTATTTTCCCCCAATTTACCCCAATTTTTTCCCAATTCCCCTCCTCTTTTCCTCCCATTATTTTCCCAATTTTTCCCCAAATTTTCCCAAAATTTCCCTTTTTTTTTTTTTTTGTAATTTTCCCCAAATTTTCTCCCAATTTTTCCCCCATTTTTTTCAATTTCCCCCAATTTTTCCCCCATTATTTCCCTATTATTTTCCCGCTAATTTACCCCAATTTCCCCAAATTTTTCCCCTCTTTTCCTCCCCTTTTTTTCCCAATTTTTTCCCCAAATTTTCCCAAAATTTCCCTTTTTTTTTTTTGTAATTTTCCCCAAATTTTCTCCCAATTTTTCCCCCGTTTTTCCCAAATTTCCCGTTTTCCCCATCTCTCACCGATCCATTTGTCGTTGTTGTACCAGCTCAGGTTGTCCTTGGTGCTGTCGTAGTAACCGATCTTCTGGTACTCCCCGTCTGCACGGGTGACAATGGACAGGTGACAATGGGACAGGGGACAATGGACAGGTGACATCAGAACAGGTGACACCTTGGGGACACCAGGGCAGGTGACAGCCAATGGACAGGTGACACCAACACTGGTGACAATAGACAGGTGATACCCAACGGACAGGTGACAATGGGATAGGTGACATTGGACAGGTGACATTGGACAGGTGGCACACAATGGACAGGTGACAAAGGGACAGGTGACAATGGGACAGGTGACACCAGGACAGGTGACACCTTGGGGATACCCAATGGACAGGTGACAATGGGACAGGTGGGACAGGTGACACCTAATGGACAGGTGACATTGGACAGGTGGCACCAGGACAGGTGACAATGGCACAGGTGGGACAGGTGACAATGGACAGTGACACCTTGGGGACACCCAATGGATGGGTGACATGGGACAGGTGACAGTAGCAGAGGTGGCAATGGACAAGTGACACCCAGACAGGTGACAATGGGACAGGTGACAATGGGATAGGTGGCACAGGTGACATTGGACAGGTGACAATGGACAGGTGACAATGGGCAGGTGACAATGGCACAGGTGGGACAGGTGACAATGGACAGGTGACACCTTGGGGACACCCAATGGACAGGTGACAATGGACAGGTGGGACAGGTGACACCCAGACAGGTGACAATGGGACAGGGGACAATGGACAGGTGACATTGGACAGGTGACACCTTGGGGACACCCAATGGACACGTGACAGTGGGATAGGTGGCACAGGTGACATCAGAACAGGTGACAATGGGACAGGTGACAATGGACGGGTGACACCAGCACAGGTGACACCATGGGGACACCAGAGCAGGTGACAATAGCACAGCTGACAATGGACAGGTGTCAGTGGGACAGGTGACAATGGACAGGTGACATCAGAACAGGTGACACCCAATGGACAGGTGACAATGGGACAGGTGACATTGGACAGGTGACAATGGACAGGTGACACCCAATGGACAGGTGACAATGGGACAGGTGACACCAGGACAGGTGACATTGGACAGGTGACACCCACAAAGGTGACACCTTGGGGACACCTGGATAGGTGACACCCAATGGACAGGTGACAATGGACAGGTGGGACAGGTGACACCTTGGGGACACCATGGGGACATCCAATGGACAGGGGACATTGGACAGGTGACAATGGGACAAGTGACATCAGAACAGGTGACATCAGAACTGGTGACATTGGACAGGTGGGACAGGTGACAATGGACAGGTGACATTGGACAGGTGACATCAGAACTGGTGACAATGGACAGGTGACACCCAGAGAGGTGGCACTCAATGGACAGGTGACAATGGACAGGTGACACCAGGACAGGTGACACCATGGGGACACCTAGATAGGTGACACTGGGACAGGTGACACCAACACAGGTGACACCCAATGGACAGGTGACACCATGGAGACACCCGGACAGGTGACACCCCATGGACAGGTGACAATGGCACAGGAGACATCAAAACAGGTGACATTGGACAGGTGACAATGGACAGGTGACACCAACACAGGTGACAATGGACAGGTGACACCCACAAAGGTGACACCATGGGGACACCAGAGCAGGTGACAATGGGACAGGTGGGACAGGTGACAATGGACAGGTGACAATGGACAGGTGACACCCAATGGACAGGTGACACCAGGACAGGTGGCACCAGGACAGGTGACACCTTGGGGACACCCGGACAGGTGACATGGGACAGGTGACATTGGACAGGTGGCACCAGCACAGGTGACAGCATGGGGACACCAGGACAGGTGTCAAAGGGAGAGGTGACAAAGGGACAGATGACAATGGACAGGTGGGACAGGTGACACCAGGACAGGTGACACCAGGACAGGTGACAATGGACAGGTGACACCCACAAAGGTGACACCTTGGGGACACCTGGATAGGGGACACCCAATGGACAGGTGACAATGGACAGGTGACAATGGACAGGTGACAATGGACAGGTGACACCCAGAGAGGTGGCACTCAATGGACAGGTGACATTGGACAGGTGGCACCAGGACAGGTGACACCAGGACAGGTGACATGGGACAGGTGGCACCCAATGGACAGGTGACACCTTGGGGACACCCAGACAGGTGTCAATGGGACAGGTGACAATGGCACAGGTGGGACAGGTGACACCCAGACAGGTGACATCAGAACAGGTGACACCCAATGGACAGGTGACAATGGGACAGGTGACAATGGACAGGTGACACCAGGACAGGTGACACCATGGGGACACCAGAACAGGTGTCAATGGCACAGGTGGGACAGGTGACACCCAATGGACAGGTGACAATGGGACAGGTGACACCCACAAAGGTGATACCTTGGGGACACCTGGACAGGTGACATTGGACAGGTGACATTGGACAGGTGACATTGGACAGGTGACAGTGGCACAGGTGACACCCACAAAGGTGACACCTTGGGGACAGCCGGATAGGGGACACCCAATGGACAGGTGACAATGGGACAGGTGACACCATGGGGACACCCAGACAGGTGACACCTTAGAGACACTGGGACAGGTGACACCTTGGGGACACCTTGAGAACACCAGGACAGGTGACAATGGACAGGTGACACCCAATGGACAAGTGACAATGGGACAGGTGACAATGGACAGGTGACATTGGACAGGTGACACCCAATGGACAGGTGACAATGGACAGGTGGGACAGGTGACACCAGGACAGGTGACAATGGGACAGGTGACAATGGACAGGTGACATGGGACAGGTGACACCCAATGGCACAGGTGACAATGGACAGGTGGGACAGGTGACACCAGGACAGGTGACAATGGACAGGTGACAATGGACAGGTGACATCAGAACAGGTGTCAATGGCACAGGTGGGACAGGTGACACCTTGGGGACACCCAATGGACAGGTGACATTGGACAGGTGACAATGGACAGGTGACAGGTGACATTGGACAGGTGACATCAGAACTGGTGACATTGGACAGGTGACACCCAATGGACAGGTGACAATGGGACAGGTGACAATGGACAGGTGACACCCCCACAAGCCACACTGGGACAGGTGTCGGTCCCTCGGTGTCACCTGCAGGTCCCCGAGTGCCACCCAAAGTCCCTCAGTGCCACCCAATGTCCCTCAATGTCACCTGAAGGTCCTTCAATGTCACCTGAAGGTCCATAAATGCCACCTGAAGGTCCATCAATGTCACCTGGAGGTTCCTCAGGAGGTTCCTCAGTGCCACCCAATGTCCTTCAATGCCACCTGAAGGTCCCTCAATGCCACCTGGAGGTCCATCAATGTCACCCAAAGTCCCTCAATGTCACCCAAGGTCCATCAATGTCACCTGAAGGTCCATAAATGTCACCTGAAGGTCCCTCAATGTCACCCAATGTCCCTCAATGCCACCTGAAGGTCTACAGATGCCACCCAAAGTCCTTCAATGCCACCTGGAGGTCCATAAATGTCACCCAAAGTCCCTCAATGCCACCCAAAGTCCCTCAGTGCCACCTGAAGGTCCATCAATGCCACCCAATGTCCCTCAATGCCACCTGAAGGTCCCCCAATGCCACCTGAAGGTCCATAAATGTCACCCAAGGTCCATCAATGTCACCTGAAGGTCCATAAATGTCACCTGGAGGTCCTTCAATGTCACCTGCAGGTCCATCAGTGTCACCTGAAGGTCCTTCAATGTCACCTGAAGGTCCATCAATGCCACCTGGAGGTCCATAGATGCCACCCAATGTCCCTCAATGTCACCTGAAGGTCCATCAATGTCACCTGGAGGTCCATCAATGTCACCTGGAGGTCCATCAATGTCACCTGAAGGTCCCTCAATGTCACCTGGAGGTCCATCAATGCCACCCAAGGTCCCTCAATGTCACCTGAAGGTCCATAAATGTCACCCAATGTCCTTCAATGTCACCTGAAGGTCCATCAATGTCATCTGAAGGTCCATCAGTGTCACCTGAAAGTCCTTCAATGTCACCTGAAGGTCCATAAATGTCACCTGGAGGTTCCTCAGGAGGTTCCTCAGTGCCACCCAATGTCCCTCAATGTCACCTGGAGGTCCATCAATGCCACCCAAAGTCCCTCAATGCCACCTGAAGGTCCCTCAGGAGGTCCCTGAGTGTCACCTGAAGGTCCTCAATGCCACCTGAAGGTCCATAAATGCCACCCAAAGTCCTTCAATGTCACCTGAAGGTCCATAAATGTCACCTGAAGGTCCATCAATGTCACCTGATGGTCCACCAATGTCACCCAATGTCCCTCAATGTCACCCAATGTCCTTCAATGACACCTGAAGGTCCATCAATGCCACCCAATGTCCCTCAATGCCACCTGAAGGTCCATAAATGCCACCTGGAGGTCCATCAATGTCATCTGAAGGTCCATAAATGCCACCCAATGTCCATCAATGTCACCTGAAGGTCCCTCAATGTCACCTGGAGGTTCATCAATGCCACCTGGAGGTCCATCAATGTCACCCAATGTCCTTGAGGGTCACCTGGAGGTCCATAAATGCCACCCAAAGTCCTTTAATGTCACCTGGAGGTCCATCAATGTCACCTGAAGGTCCATCAATGTCACCTGAAGGTCCCTCAATGCCACCTGGAGGTCCATCAATGTCACCCAAGGTCCCTCAATGTCACCTGGAGGTCCATAAATGTCACCTGGAGGTCCATCAATGTCACCTGGAGGTCCATAAATGTCACCCAATGTCCCTCAATGCCACCTGAAGGTCCATCAATGTCACCTGAAGGTCCATCAATGTCACCCAAAGTCCCTCAATGTCACCTGAAGGTCCCTCAATGCCACCCAAAGTCCTTCAATGCCACCTAAAGGTCCACAAATGCCACTTGAAAGTTCATAAATGTCCCCTGGAGGTCCATCAATGTCACCCAATGTCCCTCAATGTCACCTGAAGGTCCATCAATGTCACCTGGAGGTTCCTCAGGAGGTTCCTCAGTGCCACCCAATGTCCCTCAATGTCACCTGAAGGTCCATAAATGTCACCCAAAGTCCCTCAATGTCACCTGCAGGTCCCTCAATGTCACCTGGAGGTCCATCAATGTCACCTGGAGGTCCATAAATGCCACCCAAAGTCCCTCAATGCCACCTGAAGGTCCATCAATGTCACCTGAAGGTCCTTCAATGTCACCTGGAGGTCCATAAATGTCACCCAATGTCCATCAATGCCACCTAAAGGTCCTTCAATGTCACCCAATGTCCTTCAATGTCACCTGGAGGTCCATCAATGTCACCCAATGTCCATAAATGCCACCTGAAGGTCCATAAATGCCACCCAATGTCCATCAATGTCACCTGAAGGTCCCTCAATGTCACCCAATGTCCCTCAATGCCACCTGGAGGTCCATAAATGCCACCCAATGTCCTTCAATGTCACCCAATGTCCATCAATGTCACCTGAAGGTTCCTCAGGAGGTCCCTCAGTGCCACCCAAAGTCCTTCAATGTCACCCAAAGTCCTTCAATGTCACCTGAAGGTCCATCAATGTCACCTGAAGGTCCATCAATGCCACCTGAAGGTCCATCAATGTCACCTGGAGGTCCATAAATGTCACCCAAAGTCCCTCAATGCCACCCAATGTCCCTCAATGTCACCCAAGGTCCATCAATGTCACCTGGAGGTCCATAAATGTCACCTAAAGGTCCACAAATGCCACTTGAAAGTTCATAAATGTCACTTGGAGGTCCATAAATGCCACCCAAAGTCCTTCAATGTCCCCTGGAGGTCCCTCAGGAGGTCCCAGGAGGTCCCCAGTGCCCCCCCCGCTGTCCCCTCACCTTGGAGCTGCTCGATCAGGGTCCAGGCCATGCGGGAGCCGCTGGCGTCGAACACGACGTGGCCCTGGAGGGGACACGGGGACACGGCTGGTGCCACGGCCACCCCAAGGGGACCTTCGGAACCCCCCTGAGATGCCACCACCACCACCCAAAGGGGACCTTCGGAACCCCCCTGAGATGCCACCACCACCACCCAAAGATGGATTTTGGAACCTCCCTTAGATGCCACCACCACCCAAAATGAAGATTTGGATGCCACCACCACCACCCAAATCGGAATTTTGGAGCCATTTCTGAGGTTCCTCCACCCAAATCTGGATTTTGGAACCCTCCTTAGATGCCACCACCACCCACACGTGAATTTTGGAGCCATTTTTGAGGTTCCTCCACCCAAATCTGACTTTTTGGAACCCTCCCGAGATGCCACCACCACCCAAATCTGACTTTTCTGAGGTTCCTCCACCATTTCTGAGGTTCCTCCACCCAAATCTGGATTTTGGAACCCCCCCTAGATGCCACCACCACCCAAATCTGGATTTTGGAACCCCCCTTAGATGCCACCACCACCCAAAGATGAATTTTGGAGCCATTTCTGAGGTTCCTCCACCCAAATCTGAACTTTGGGGATCCAATTTTTGAGGTTCCTCCACCCAAACGTGACCTTTCGGAACCCCCCTTAGATGCCACCACCACCAAAATCTGACTTTTCTGAGGTTCCTCCACCCGAACGTGACCTTTCGGAACCCCCCCGAGATGCCACCACCACCCAAAGATGGATTTTGGAACCCCCCTTAGATGCCACCACCACCCAAACCTGACTTTTCTGAGCTTCCTCCACCCGAACGTGACCTTTCGGAACCCCCCCGAGATGCCAGCTGCCCTCACCGAGACGCCCTCGAAGGCCGAGGAGTTGAGGGCGCGGTAGATCTCGTCGGTGATGGTCTTGTTGTTGTAGTTGAACTCGTCCAGGCCCACGCCCTGCTTGGCCAACTCCTGCGCCGTCTTGTTGAGCGCCAGCGCCAGCGCCCAGATGGCGTCGTAGGCCAGCGGCGCCTCCTGGTACCCGCCCGTCTCCTTGGGGTTGGGGCCCAGGCGCTTGTCCAGCTTGGAGATGAACTCCTGAGACGTCTGGGGACACAAGGGTGGAGATGGTGGGGTTGGAGATCAGCCATGGTTTGGGTTGGAGATCAGCCAAGGGTTGGGTTGGAGAACATTCAATGGTTTGGGTTGATCAGCCAATGGTTGGGTTGGAGATGACCAAACATTGACCCAACATTGGTGACACCATTGGAGACCACCCAAGGTTGACCCAATGCTTGGGTTGGAGAACATTCATTGGTTGGGTTGGAGAACATTCAATGGTTGGGTTGGAGACCACCCAAGGTTGAACCAGGGCTGGGGTTGGAGAACATTCAAGGGTTGGGTTTGGACATGACCAAACATTAACCCAACATTGGTGACACCATTGGAGACCACCCAAGGTTGACCCAATGGTCTGGGTTGGAGAACATCCAAGATTGACCCATGGTTTGCGTTGGACAACATTCAATGGTTGGGTTGGAGATCAGCCAAGGGTTGGGTTGGAGACCACCCAAGGTTGACCCAAGGGTTGGGTTGGAGAACATTCAATGGTTGGGCTGATCAGCCAATGGTTGGGTTGGAGATCACCAAACATTGACCCAACATTGGTGACACCATTGGAGACCACCCAAGGTTGACCCAATGGTTGGGTTGGAGAACATCCAATGGTTGGGTTGGAGAACATCCAAGGTTGACCCAAGGTTTGGGTTGGAGAACATTCAGGGGTTGGGTTGGAGACCACCCAATGGTTGGGCTGATCAGCCAAGGGTTGGGTTGGAGATCACCAAACATTGACCCAACATTGGTGACACCATTGGAGACCACCCAACTTTGACCCAGTGGTTGGGTTGGAGACCACCCAATGTTCACTCATGGTTTGGGTTGGAGAACATTCAATGGTTGGGTTGGAGACCAGCCAATGTTCTGGGTTGGAGAACATCCAAGGTTGACCCAAGGTTTGGGTTGGAGATCACCCAATGGTTGGGTTGATCAGCCATGGTTGGGTTGGAGGTCACCAAACATTGACCCAACATTGGTGACACCACTGGAGAGCACCCCATGGCGTCGTAGGCCAGCGGCGCCTCCTGGTACCCGCCCGTCTCCTTGGGGTTGGGGCCCAGGCGCTTGTCCAGCTTGGAGATGAACTCCTGCGACGTCTGGGGACACAAGGGTGGGGTTGGAGATCACCCAAGGTTGACCCAATGGTTGGGTTGGAGAACATTCAATGGATGGGTTGGAGACCAAGCAAGGTTGACCCAAGATTTAGGTTGGAGACCATCCAACATCATTGACCCAATGGTTGGGTTGGAGAACATTCAATGGTTGGGTTGGAGAACATTCAATGTTCACTCATGGTTTGGGTTGGAGACCACCCAAGGTTGACCCAAGATTTGGGTTGGAGAACATTCAATGGTTGAGTTGGAGAACATTCAAGGGTTGGGTTGGAGACCACCCAACATCATTGACCCAATGGTTGGGTTGGAGACCACCCAATGTTCACTCATGGTTGGGTTGGAGATCACCCATGGTTGACCCAAGGGTTGGGTTGGAGAACATTCAATGGTTGGGTTGGAGATCAGCCAATGGTTGGGTTGGAGACCACCCAAGGTTGACCCAATGGTTGGGTTGGAGACCACCCAAGGTTGACCCAATGGTTGGGTTGGAGATCAGCCATGGTTGGGTTGGAGAACATTCAATGTTCACTCATGGTTTGGGTTGGAGACCACCCAACTTTGACCCAATGGTTGGGTTGGAGACCACCCAAGAGTCACCCAATGGTTGGGTTGGAGACCACCCAATGGTTGGGTTGGAGATCAGCCAAGGGTTGGGTTGGAGACCACCCAAGGTTCACCCAATGGTTGGGTTGGAGACCACCCAATGTTCACTCATGGTTTGGGTTGGAGAACATTCATTGGTTGGGTTGGAGATCAGCCAATGTTCTGGGTTGGAGAACATCCAAGGTTGACCCAAGGGTTGGGTTGGAGACCACCCAACATAGACCCAACATTGGGTTGGAGACCACCCAAGGTTTGGGTTGGAGACCACCAAACATTGACCCAACATTGGTGACACCATTGGAGACCACCCAAGGTTCACCCAATGGTTGGGTTGGAGACCACCCAATGTTCACTCATGGTTGGGTTGGAGAACATTCATTGGTTGGGTTGGAGACCACCCAAGGTTCACCCAATGGTTGGGTTGGAGAACATTCAATGGTTGGGATGGAGAACATCCAATGTTCACCCAAGGGTTGGGTTGGAGATCACCAAACATTGACCCAACATTGGTGACACCATTGGAGACCACCCAAGTTTGACCCAATGGTTGGGTTGGAGACCACCCAAGGTTGACCCAAGGTTTGGGTTGGAGAACATCCAACATCATTGACCCAATGGTTGGGTTGGAGATCAGCCAAGGGTTGGGTTGGAGAACATTCAATGTTCACTCATGGTTTGGGTTGGAGACCACCCAAAGTTGACCCAAGGGTTGGGTTGATCAGCCAATGGTTGGGTTGGAGATCACCCAAGATTTGGGTTGGAGACCACCCAAGGTTCACCCAATGGTTGGGTTGGAGAATATTCAATGGTCTGGGTTGGAGATCACCAAACATAGACCCAACACTGGTGACACCATTGGAGACCACCCAAGCTTCACCCAATGGTCTGGGTTGGAGACCACCCAAGGTTGATCCAAGATTTGGGTTGGAGAACATTCAAGGGTTGGGTTGGAGATCAGCCAATGGATGGGTTGGAAAACATTCAATAGTCTGGGTTGGAGAACATTCAACGGTTGGGTTGATCAGCCAAGGATTGGGTTGGAGATCACCAAACATTGGTGACACCATTGGAGACCACCCAAGGTTGACCCAATGGTTGGGTTGGAGACCATCCAAGGGTTGGGTTGGAGAACATTCAATGGTTGGGTTGGAGAACATTCAATGTTCACTCATGGTTTGGGTTGGAGACCACCCAAGGTTGACCCAAGGGTTGGGTTGGAGAACATTCAATGGTTGGGTTGGAGATCAGCCAATGGTTGGGTTGGAGACCACCAAACATTGACCCAACATTGGTGACACCATTGGAGACCACCCAACTTTGACCCAATGGTTTGGGTTGGAGACCACCCAAGGTTGACCCAATGGTTGGGTTGGAGACCACCCAAGATTTGGGTTGGAGACCACCCAACTTTGACCCAGTGGTTGGGCTGGAGATCAGCCAAGGTTTGGGTTGGAGACCACCCAAGGTCCACTCATGGTTTGGGTTGGAGACCATCCAAGGTTGACCCAAGGTTTGGGTTGGAGACCACCCAAGGTTTGGCCTGGAGACCACCCAAGGTTGACCCAATGGTCTGGGTTGGAGACCACCCAATGTTCACCCAATGGTTTGGGTTGGAGACCACCCAAGGTTTGGCTTGGACACCACCCAAGGTTTGGGTTGGAGACCACCCAAGGTTCACCCAAGGTTTGGGTTGGAGACCACCCAAGGTTTGGCTTGGAGACCACCCAAGGTTGCCCCAAGGTTTGAGTTGGAGACCATCCAATCTTTGGCTTGGAGACCACCCAAGGTTTGTCTTGGCCACCACCCAAGGTTGCCCCAAGCTTTGGCTTGGAGACCACCCAAGGTTCACCCAATGGTTTGGGTTGGAGACCACCCAATCTTTGGCCTGGAGACCACGCCAGGGTTGTGCTGACCATGTTGGAGACCACCCAACATTGACCCAACATTGCCCTGGAGACCACCCGAGCTTTGTGCTGACCATGTTGGAGACCACCCAACATTGACCCAACATTGCCCTGGAGACCACGCGAGGGTTGTGCTGACCATGTTGGAGATGCTGCGCGTGTTCTCGGGGTTGAGCATGACGATCTCGGTGGTGATGTGTCCTTCCACCGCCTCGGCCATCTGGTCGGCCGTGCAGTTGATGGACGGGTCGGGCGTGCGGAACCATTTGTTGGCGTACCAGCCGATGAGGAACCACACGTACTTCTTGCCGTAGAGCTTCTCCTTGTAGACCTGCATGGTCATCATCATCATCATCATCCATCTCCATCCATCCATCCATCCATGATCCATCATCATCATCCATCTCCATCCATCCATCCATCCATGATCCATCATCATCATCCATCTCCATCCATCCATCCATGATCCATCACCATCATCATCATCATGACCATGATCATGATCATCATCATCATCACCATCACCATCCATCCATCCATCCATCCATCCATCCATCCATGATCCATCATCATTGATCCATCATCATCATCATCCATCCATCCATCCATGGTCCATCATCATCATCCATCTCCATCCATCCATCCATGATCCATCAAGTTCTACCATTGATCCATCATCATTGATCCATCATCATCATCATTGATCCATCATCATCCATCATCATCATGGATCCATCATTGATCCATCATCATCATCATCATCCATCCATCCATGATCCATCATCATCATCATCCATCTCCATCCATCCATCCATGATCCATCAAGTTCTACCATTGATCCATCCATGATCCATCATCATCATCATTGATCCATCATTGATCCATCATCATCCATCTCCATCCATCCATGATCCATCATCATCATCATCATCATCATCCATCCATCATCGTGGATCCATCATTGATCCATCATCATCATCACCTCCCTCACCATCATCATCCATCCATCATCATTGATCCATCATCATCATCATCCATCCATCCATCCATCCATCCATGATCCATCATCATTGATCCATCATCATCATCTCCATCCATCATCATCCATCTCCATCCATCCATCCATGGTCCACCATCACTGATCCACCATCAGAACCATTTGTTGGCGTACCAGCCGATGAGGAACCACACGAACTTCTTGCCGTAGAGCTTCTCCTTGTACACCTGCATGGTCATCATCATCATCATCATCATCATCATCATCATCCATCTCTATCCATCCATGATCCATCAAGTTCCACCACTGATCCATCATTGATCCATCATCATCATCATCATCATCATCATCATCATCCATCCATCCATCCATCCATGATCCATCAAGTTCTACCATTGATCCATCCATGATCCATCATCATCATCATCCATCTCCATCCATCCATCCATCATCATCATCATTGATCCATCATCATCGATCTATCATCATTGATCCATCATCGTCATCATCATCATCATCATCATCACCACCATCATCCATCTCCATCCATTCATCCATGATCCACCAAGTTCTACCATTGATCCATCCATGATCCATCATCATCATCATCATCACCATCCATCCATCCATCCATGATCCATCATCATTGATCCATCATTGGTCCATCATCATCATCCATCTCCATCCATCCATGATCCATCAAGATCCACCACCGATCCATCATTGGTCCATCATCATCATCATCACCATCACCATCCATCCATCCATCCATCCATCCATGATCCATCATCATTGATCCATCATCATCATCATTGATCCATCATCATTGATCCATCATTGATCCATCATCATCCATCTCCATCCATCCATGATCCATCATCATCATCTCCATCCATCCATCCATGGTCCATCATCATTGATCCATCATCATCATCTCCATCCATCCATCATCCATCCATCCATCCATGATCCATCATCATTGATCCATCATCATCCATCCATCATCATCCATCCATCATCATGGATCCATCATTGATCCATCATCATCATCATCCATCTCCATGCATCCATCCATTCATGATCCATCATTGATCCATCATCATCATCATCATCCATCCATCCATCCATCTATCCATGGTCCATCATCACTGATCCATCACTGATCCATCATTGATCCATCATCATCCATCATCATCATCATCCATCCATGATTCATCATCATCATTGTCATCATCATCCATCTCCATCCATCCATCCATCCATGATCCATCATCATTGATCCAACATCATTGACCCATCATCATCATTGATCCATCATCATCATCACCATCATGATCATCATCATCCATCTCCATCCATCCATCCATGATCCACCAAGTTCTACCATTGATCCATCCATGATCCATCATCATCATCGTCATCATCCATCCATCCATCCATCCATGGTCCATCATCATTGATCCATCATCATCATCATTGATCCATCATCATTGATCCATCATTGATCCATCATCATCATCATCATCATCACCACCACCACCATCTCCATCCATGGTCCACCACCACCATCACCATCTCCATCCATGGTCCACCACCATCTCCATCTCCATCCATGGTCCACCATCACCATCACCATCTCCATCCATGGTCCACCACCACCATCACCATCTCCATCCATGGTCCACCACCACCATCACCATCTCCATCCATGGTCCACCATCTCCATCCATGGTCCACCATCTCCACCTCCAACCATGGTCCCCCATCTCCATCCATAATCCACCACCACCACCATCACCACCATCTCCATCCATGGTCCACCATCTCCATCACCACCATCTCCATCCATGGTCCACCATCTCCATCACCACCATCTCCATCCATGGTCCACCATCTCCATGGTCCACCATGACCATCACCACCACCATCTCCATCACCACCATCTCCAACCATGGTCCACCATCTCCACCATCACCATCCATGGTCCACCATCACCACCATCACCATCTCCATCCATGGTCCACCACCACCATCCCCACCATCTCCACCCACCTCGCAGAAGACCTTCCTGGCCACGGTCTCGTAGAAGAGCCCCACGATGATCCGCGCGTCCTGACGCTGCGGGATTGGACGGTTCCTTGAAGCCCCGCCCACCTCATTTGCATAAAATATAACCACCCTTCTCCCAACCCCCGATGGACTTTTGGGGCGGCTTCTCCTCGTTTTGGAGGTCCACCATGGTCAGGGATGGTCCTGAAGGTCTGGTGGGACCTCAGGGTGGTCCTGAAGGTCTGGGTGGTCCTGAAGGTCTGGTGGGACCTCAGGGTGGTCCTGAAGGTGGGGTTGGACCTCAGGGTGGTCCTGAAGGTTTGGTGGGACCTCAGGGTGGTCCTGAAGGTCTGGTGGGACCTCAGGGTGGTCCTGAAGGTCTGGTGGGACCTCAGGGTGGGGTTGGACCTCAGGGTGGTCCCAAAGGTGGGGTTGGACCTTCTGGTGGTCCTGAAGGTTTGGTGGGACCTCAGGGTGGTCCCGAAGGTGTGGTGGGACCTCAGGGTGGGGTTGGACCTCAGGGTGGTCTTGAAGGTGGGGTTGGACCTTCTGGTGGTCCCAAAGGTGGGGTTGGACCTCAGGGTGGTCCTGAAGGTGGGATGGGACCTCAGGGTGGTCCCAATGGTGGGGTTGGACCTCAGGGTGGTCCTGAAGGTTTGGTGGGACCTCAGGGTGGGGTTGGACCTCAGGGTGGTCCTGAAAGTCTGGTGGGACCTCAGGGTGGTCCTGAAGGTTTGGTGGTCCCAAGGGTGGGGTTGGACCTCAGGGTCCAACCTGAGGGTGGGATGGGACCTCAGGGTGGTCCTGAAGGTCTGGTGGGACCTCAGGGTGGTCCTGAAGGTCTGGTGGGACCTCAGGGTGGGGTTGGACCTCAGGGTGGTCCTGAAGGTGTGGTGGGACCTCAGGGTGGGGTTGGACCTCAGGGTGGTCCTGAAGGTTTGGTGGGACCTGAGGGTGGGGTTGGACCTCAGGGTGGTCCCGAGGGTGGGATGGGACCTCAGAGGTCTCACCTTGAGGTTCTTGACGGACGCCGAGGGGTCGGAGAAGAAGCTCTGGCGGAAGGTGATCTCCAGCCCGGCCTCCTTCACCCGCCGGTCGAGGTCGTCCAGGGTCTGGTGGGGACGTGGGGACACCAAAAATGGGGTTGGGGACACCAGAAATGGGGTTGGGGACCCCAAGAATGGGGTTGGGGGCATCTCAGAGGGGTTGGGGCCACCAAGGAGAAACCCAAGGAGGATTTTGGGGTCACCAAGAGGAATTTTGGGGTCACCAAGAGGAATTTTGGGGTCACCAAACCCAAGTTGGAATTGGAGGAACCCAGGAACCAAAGAGGAACCCAAGGAGGATTTTGGGGCCAACAAGAGGAATTTTGGGGGCACCAAGAGGAATTTTGGGGTCACCAAGGAGAATTTTGGGGTCACCAAGGAGGAACCCAAGGAGGAACCCAAGGAGGATTTTGGGGCCACCAAGGAGAATTTTGGGGTCACCAAAGAGGAACCCAAGGAGGAACCCAAGGAAGATTTTGGGGCCACCAAGGAGGAACCCAAGGAGAATTTTGGGGCCACCAAGAGGAATTTTGGGGCCCCCAAACCCAAATTGGAATTGGAGGAACCAAGGAGGAACCCAGGGAGGATTTTGGGGCCACCAAGAGGAATTTTGGGGCCACCAAGGAGAAACCCAAGGAGAATTTTGGGGTCACCAAGGAGAATTTGAGAGTCACCAAGGAGGAACCCAAAGAGGATCCCAAGGAGGATTTTGGGGTCACCAAACCCAAGTTGGAAGTGGAGGAACCCAGGAACCAAAGAGGAACCCAAGGAGGATTTGGGGTCACCAAGAGGAATTTTGGGGTCCCCAAGAGGAATTTTGGGGTCACCAAGGAGAATTTTGGGGCCACCAAAGAGGAACCCAAAGAGGAACCCAAAGAGGAACCCAAGGAGGAACCCAAGGAGGAACCTAAGGAGGATTTTGGGGCCACCAAGGAGAATTTTGGGGTCACCAAGAAGGAACCCAAGGAGGATTTTGGGGCCACCAAACCCAAGTTGGAATTGGAGGAACCCAGGAACCAAAGAGGAACCCAAGGAGGAACCCAAGGAGAATTTTTGGCCCACCAAGGACAATTCTGGGGCCACCAAGAGGAATTTTGGGTCCACCAAGAACAATTTTGAGGTCCCCAAGAGGAATTTTGGTGCAACCAAGAGGAATTTTGGGGTCACCAAGGAGAACTTGAGGGTTACCAAGGAGGAACCCAATGAGGAACCCAAGGAAGATTTTGGGGCCACCAAATGAGGAACCAAGGAGGAACCGAAGGACAATTTTGGGCCCACCAAGGACAATTTTGGGGCCACCAAGAGGAATTTTGGGGCCACCAAACCCAAGTTGGAATTGGAGGAACCAAGAAGGAACCCAAGGAAGATTTTGGTGTCACCAAAGAGGAACCCAGGGAGAATTTTGGGGTCACCAAGGAGAACTTGAGGGTTACCAAGGAGGAACCCAAAGAGGAACCAAGGAGGAACCGAAGGACAATTTTGGGGTCACCAAGAGGAATTTTGGGGTCCCCAACCCCACATTTGCATTTTTGGGGTTCCTACCGAGGTGAATTTTGGGGTCACCAAGGAGGAACCCAAGGAGGAACCAAGGAGGAACCCAAGGACAATTTTGAGGCCACCAAGGCCAATTTTGGTGCCACCAAGAGGAATTTTGGGGCCACCAAGGACAATTTTGGGGTCACCAAAGAGGAACCCAAAGAGGAACCCAAGGAGGATTTTAGGCCCACCAAGGACAATTTTGGGGCCACCAAGAGGAATTTTGGGGCCACCAAACCGAAGCTGGAATTGGAGGAACCCAGGAGGAACCCAAGGAGGATTTTGGGGCCACCAAGGAGAATTTTGGGGTCACCAAGGAGGAACCCAGGGAGGATTTTGGGGCCACCAAGAGGAATTTGGGGCCACCAAACCCAAGTTGGAATTGGAGGAACCCAGGAACCAATGAGGAACCCAAGGAGGATTTTGGGGTCACCAAAGAAGGAACCAAGGAGGAACCCAAGGAAGATTTTGGGGTCACCAAGAGGAATTTTAGGGCCAGCAAACCCAAGTTGGAATTGGAGGAACCCAAGGAGGATTTTGGGGCCACCAAAGAGGAACCCAAAGAGGAACCCAAGGAGAATTTTGGGGCCACCAAGGACAATTTTGGTGCCACCAAAGAGGAACCCAAGGAGGAACCCAAGGAAAATTTTGGGGTCACCAAACCCAAGTTGGAATTGGAGGAACCCAGGAACCAAAGAGGAACCCAAGGAGAATTTTGGGGCCACCAAGGACAATTTTGGTGCCACCAAGGCCAATTTTGGGGTCCCCAAGGAGAATTTTGGGGTCCCCAAGGAGAACTTTGGTGCCCCCAAGGAGAACTTTGGTGCCCCCAAGGAGAACTTTGCCGTCCCAGCCCGTACCGAGGTGAATTTTGGGGTCACCAAGAGGAATTTTGAGGTCCCCAAGGAGAATTTGGGGGCCACCAAGGAGGAACCCAAAGAGGAACCCAAGGAAAATTTTGGGGCCACCAAACCCAAGTTGGAATTGGAGGAACACAAGGAGGAACCCAAGGAGGATTTTGGGGCCAATAAAGAGGAACCCAAGGAGGAACCCAAGGAGGATTTTGGGGCCACCAAAGAGGATCCCAAGGAGGAACCCAAGGAAGATTTTGGGGCCACCAAGGAGAATTTTGGGGTCACCAAGAGGAATTTTGGGGTCCCCAAGGCCAATTTTGGGGTCCCCAAGAGGAATTTTGGTGCCACCAAGGAGAACTTTGGCTCCCCCAAGGAGAACTTTGGCTCCACCAAGGAGAAGTCTGGTGTCCCCCGTACCGAGGTGAATTTTGGGGTCACCAAGAGGAATTTTGAGGTCCCCAAGGACAATTTTGAGGTCCCCAAGGAGAAGTTTAGTGCCACCAAGAGGAATTTTGGGTTCCCCAAGGAGAAGTTTGGTGCCACCAAGAGGAATTTTGGTGTCCCCAAGGAGAACTTTGGTGCCCCCAAGGAGAACTTTGGTGTCCCCCCGTACCGAGGTGAATTTTGGGGTCACCAAGGAGGAACCCAAAGAGGAACCCAAGGAGGAACCCAAGGAGGATTTTGGGGCCACCAAACCCAAGCTGGAATTGGAGGAACCAAGGAGGAACCCAAGGAGGATTTTGGGGCCACCAAAGAGGAACCCAATGAGGAACCCAAGGAGAACTTTGGCTCCCCCAAGGAGAACTTTGCCGTCCCAGCCCGTACCGAGGTGAAGACCTCCTCGGTCTGCTGGATGGTGGCAATCTTGGTCCAGCCCCACTTCTTGAAGAGCTGCACGCGGGTGGGGTTGTGCAGGGTGGCCGAGGGGTGCGTGCGGAAAAACGTCGGGAAGCGGCGCCGGTTGGAGAGCGCCGGCGAGCTCGAGCCGTACGACAGCTGGAATTCCAGAAAATTCCATTTTAAAAAATTCCAAAAATTTCCCAAAAATTCCAAATTTTTTGGCGATTTTTTGGGAATTTTCTGGGATTTTTTGTACATTTTTTCTTTAATTTTTGGCGATTTTTTTGGGGATTTTTTGGGGATTTTTTTGGGATTTCTTTGAATTTTTTGGGGATTTTTTAATGGAACTTTTTGAGATTTCATTGGGAATTTTGGGGGATTTTTTTTACATTTTTCTTTAATTTTTGGCGATTTTTTGGTGATTTCTTTAAATTTTATGGGGATTTTTAATGGAATTTTTTTGAGATTTCATTGGGAATTTTTGGGGATTTTGTGGGATTTTTTTGACATTTTTTCTTTAATTTTTGGCGATTTTTTGGGTTTTTTGGGGGGATTTTTTGGCGATTTTTTTGAGTTTTTTGGGGGATTTTTTGGCGATTTTTATGGGGATTTTTTGGCGATTTTTTGGCGATTTTTTGGGTTTTTTGGGGGATTTTTTGGCGATTTTTTGGGCGATTTTTTGGGCGATTTTTTTGGAATTTTCTGGGATTTTTTTGACATTTTTTTCTTTAATTTTTGCAATTTTTTGGGGTTTTTTGGGGATTTTTTGGCGATTTTTTGGGGAATTTTTGGCGATTTTTTGGGGATTTTTTTGGCGATTTTTTGGAGTTTTCTGGGATTTTTTTGGACATATTTTCTTTAATTTTTGGCGATTTTTTGGGTTTTTTTGGGGGATTTTTTGGCGATTTTTTGGGGGATTTTTTGGCGATTTTTGGGGGATTTTTTGATGGATTTTTTGGGGATTTTTTGGGGATTTTTTGGCGATTTTTTGGGAATTTTCTGGGATTTTTTTGACATTTTTTCTTTAATTTTTGGCGATTTTTTGGCAATTTTTTAAAATTTTATGGGGAATTTTGGGGAAATTTTTTAGGGTTTTTTTTTTTATTTTTCTGGATATTTTTTTATATTTCATTGGGGATTTTTTGGGATTTTTTTGAGATTTCCTTGGGATTTTTTTTGGATTTTTTGGGACTTTTCTGGATTTTTAATGAGATTTTTTTGGGATATTTTTGGGATTTTGGGGGGGGACTTTTGTGGATTTTTTGGTGGATTTTTTGGTGGAATTTTTGGTGGCTTTTGGGGGGATTTTTGGGGTTGGATTGCGGTTGGAGAGCGCCGGCGAGCTCGAGCCGTACGACAGCTGGGGAAAAGAAAATTCCCAAAAAATTTTTAAAATCCCAAAAATTCCCCAAAAAATTCCAAAATTTTGGTGATTTTTTGGTCATTTTTTGGTGATTTTTTGTGATTTTTTTGATATTTTTTCTTTAATTTTTGGATAATTTTTTGGCGATTTCTTTAAATTTTATGGGAATTTTTTTGGGATTTTTTTGGGGATTTTTTTTTGATTTTTCTGGATTTTTTCTGATATTTCATTGGGGATCTTTTGGGATTTTTTTGAGATTTCATTGGGATCTTTTGGGGATTTTTTGGGATTTTTCTGGATTTTTAATGAGATTTTTTTGGGATTTTTTAGGGGGACTTTTGTGGATTTTTTTGGTGGATTTTTTGGGAATTTTTGGTGGCTTTTGGGGGGATTTTTGGGGTTGGATTGCAGTTGGAGAGCGCGGGCGAGCTCGAGCCGTACGACAGCTGGGAATTCCAGAAAATTCCATTAAAAAAAATTTCAAAAATTTCCCAAAAATTTCCCAAAAATTCCCAAAATTTTGGCGATTTTTTGGTGATTTTCTGGGATTTTTTTGAGATTTTTTTTTTAATTTTTGGGGGGTTTTTTGGGGATTTTTTGGCGATTTTTGGGGGGATTTTTTGGGGATTTTTTTGGCAATTTTTGAGGATTTTTTGGCGATTTTTTGGGCGATTTTTTTGGGTGATTTCTTTAAATTTTATGGGGATTTTTAATGGAATTTTTTTGAGATTTCACTGGGAATTTTTGGGGATTTTTAGGAATTTTTTTACATGTTTTCTTTGACTTTTGGTGACTTTTTTGGCGATTTTTTTTGGATTTATTTTGATTTTATGGGGATTTTTTGTGGATTTTTTTTGTTATTTCATTGGGAATTTTTGGGGATTTTTCTGGATTTTTTTTGAGATTTCATTGGGGATTTTTGGGGAATTCTTTGGGATTTTTTTCCTTTTTTTTCCTTAATTTTTGGTGATTTTTTGACAATTTTTTGGGCAATTTTTTGGGGATTTCTTTTATGGGGAATTTTTGGGGATTTTTTTTGAGATTTCATTGGGGATTTTGGGGGATTTTTCTGGATTTTTTTTGAGATTTGGGATTGTGGGAATGGGAAATGTTGGAATTTCGGGGATTTTATGATTTGGGAATTGTGGGAATTATGGGAATTTTAGGAATTTTGGGAATGGAAATTTTGGGAATTTGGGGAATTATGGAATTCCAAAATTTGGGAATTTGGGGAATTGTGGGAATCGTGGGGATTGTGGGAATTTTGGGAGTTTGGGAATGGGAATTTCTGAGATTTGGGAATTGCGGAAATTTGGGAATTCTTGGGATTTTGGGAATTTTGGGAATGGAAATTATGGGAATTTTTGGGAATTATGGAATTCCAAAATTTGGGGAAATTGTGGGAATTGTGGGAAATTATGGGAAAGGTGGGAATGGGAACAATGGGAATTGTTGGGATTTTGGGAATGGAAATTGTGGGAATTTTTGGAATTATGGAATTCCAAAATTTGGGAATTTGTGGGAATTGAGGGAATTTTGGGAATGGGAATTTCTGAGATTTGGGAATTGCGGAAATTTGGGAATTATGGGAAAGGTGGGAATGGGAATTGTGGGAATTTTGGGAATTTTGGAATGATGGAATTCCAAAATTTAGGGATTTGGGGAATTGTGGAAATTTGGGAATTATGGGAAAGGTGGGAATGGGAATTGTGGGAATTTTAGGAATTTTGAGAATGGAAATTTTGGGAATTTTGGGAATTATGGAATTACAAAATTTGGGAATTTGGTGGATTGTGGGAATGGGAAATGTTGGAATTTTGGGGATTTGATGATTTGGGAATTGTGGGAATTTTTAGGAATGGAAATTTTGGGAATTTTGGGAATTATGGGAATTTTGGGAGTTTGGGAATGGTGGAAATTTGGGAATTATGGGAAAGGTGGGAATGGGAATTGTGGGAATTTTGGGAATTTTTGGGAATGGGAAAGATTTGTGAGGATTTGGGAATTTTGGGAATTTCAGGAATTTGGGAATTTTGGGAATGGGAGTGAAGGAAAAATCGGGAAGAACAAGGCAGGAATTTTGGGAATGGGAGTGAAGGGAAGGATCCCCCAAAATCCCAAAAATTCCCCAAAATAAAATTCCCAAAAGATTCAGAAATGATCCAAAAGTTTTTATTTTATTAAAAAAAAACAAAACAAAATCAAGGAAATGTTATTTAATTTTTTTTTAATACATAAAAACTCAAGAGAATTTTCCAAATATTTTCCCCAAAATTCCCAAAATATTCAAAATATTCAAATTCATTTTAAAAATGAAGAAAGGTTTGAAGAATCCCCCCCAAAAAAATCCCAAAAAATAATTCAAAAATTCCCCCAAAAAATCCCTCCAAAATTTCTTTAACAAAATCCAAAAAAGCTTTAAAAAAATCCATAAAATTCCCTAAAAATCCCCCAAAAAATTCATCAAAAAATAATAATAAAAAGCCAAAAAATCCTCAAAAATCCAGAAAATTTCCTTCCCCAAAATTGTGTAAAAAATCCCAGAAAAAATCCCAAAATAATCCCAAAAAATTCCCCCAAAAATTCCACAAAAATCTGCAAAAAATCCCCAAAAATTGTGTAAAAAATCCCACAAAAATCTGCAAAAAACCCCAAAAATTGTGTAAAAAATCCCAAAAAATCTGCAAAAAATCCCAGAAAAAAACCCAAAATAATCCCAAAAAAATTCCCCCAAAAATTCCACAAAAATCTGCAAAAAAACCCCAAAATTCTGTAAAAAAATCCCAAAAAATCTGCAAAAAATCCCAGAAAAAAATCCCAAAATAATCCCAAAAATTCCCCCAAAAATTCCACAAAAATCTGCAAAAAATCCCAAAAAATCTGCAAAAAATCCCCCAAAAATTCTGTAAAAAATTCCACAAAAATCTGCAAAAAATCCCAAAAAATCTGCAAAAAATCCCAGAAAAAATCCCAAAAAATCCCCCAAAAATTGTGCAAAAAATCCCAGAAAAATTCCCAAAAAAATGCAAAAAATCCCAGAAAAAAATGCCAAAAAATCTGCAAAAAATCCCAAAAATTCTCCAAAAAATCCCAAAAAATCCACAAAAAACCCCCTAAAAATCCCAAAAAAATCCCCCAAAAATCCCCACACCCAAATTTTCCCAAAATTCCCCAAAAATTCCACAAAAATCTGCAAAAATCCCCCAAAATTGTGTAAAAAATCCCAAAAATTGTGCAAAAAATCCCAGAAAAAATCCCAAAACCCACAAAATAATCCCCAAAAATTCCCCCCAAAAATTCCACAAAAATCTGCAAAAAAACCCCAAAATTCTGTAAAAAATCCCCAAGAATTGTGTAAAAAATTCCACAAAATTCTGTAAAAAATCCCAAAAAATCTGCAAAAAATCCCAGAAAAAAATCCCAAAAAATCCGCAAAAAATCCCCCCAAAATTGTGTAAAAAATCCCAAAAATTCCACAAAAATCTGCAAAAAATCCCAGAAAAAAATCCCAAAAAATCTGCAAAAAATCCCCAAAATTGTGTAAAAAATCCCCAAAAAATCTGCAAAAAATCCCAGAAAACATCCCAAAAAATCTGCAAAAAAATCCCAGAAAAAAATCCCAAAATAATCCCAAAAAATCCCAGAAAAATTCTGCAAAAATCTGCAAAAAATCCCCAAAAATTCTCCAAAAAATCCCAAAAAATCCACAAAAAAATTCCCCCAAAAACTCCACAAAAATCTATAAAAAATCCCCCAAAATTGTGTAAAAAATCCCCAAAATTGTGCAAAAAATCCCAGAAAAAATCCAAAAAAATCTGCAAAAATCCCAGAAAAAATCCCAAAAAGTCTGCAAAAAATCCCCCAAAATTATGTAAAAAATCCCAAAAAAATCTGCAAAAAATCCCCCAAAATTATGTTAAAAATCCCAAAAAAATCTGCAAAAAATCCCCCCAAAAATTATGTAAAAATCCCAGAAAAAATCCCAAAAAATGTGCAAAAAATCCCAGAAAAAATCCCAAAAAATCAGGAAAAAATCCCAGAAAAATTCCACAAAAATCTGCAAAAAACCCCCCAAAATTATGTAAAAAATCCCAAAAACTCTGCAAAAAATCCCCCAAAAAATCCCAAAAAATCTGCAAAAAATCCCAAAAATTCTCCAAAAAACCCCAAAAAATCCACAAAAAAATCCCCTAAAAATCCCAAAAAATTCCCCAAAAATCCCCACACCCAAATTTTCCCAAAATTCCCCAAAAATTCCACAAAAATCTGCAAAAAATCCCTCAAAATTGTGTAAAAAATCCCAAAAAATCCCCCAAATCCCACAAAAAATCCCAAAAAATTCCCCCAAAAATTCCACAAAAATCTGCAAAAAATCCCCCAAAATTTGTGTAAAAATCCCAAAAATTGTGCAAAAAATCCCAGAAAAAAAAACCAAAAAATCTGCAAAAAATCCCCAAAAATTCTGCAAAAAATCCACAAAAAAACCCAAAAAATCCCCCAAAAATTGTACAAAAAATCCCAGAAAAATTCCCAAAAAAATGCAAAAAATCACAGAAAAAAATCCCAAAAAATCCCAAAAAATCCCCAAAAATTCTGCAAAAAACCCCAAAAAATCCCCAAAAAAACCCCTAAAAATCCCAAAAAATTCCCCAAAAATCCCCACACCCAACTAATCCCAAAAATTCCCAAAATTTCCCCAAAATTCCCAAAATTTCCTCACCACGGTGACGTTCCAGATGCGCGCGGCCTCGGCCACCAGGGTGGAGACGCTGGAGCAGCCGGGCATGAGGATGATCTTGAACGGGAGGTTGTAGAGCAGCTCGTAGAGGAGCTTGGTGGCCTGGCCGGGGTCACACTGAGGGGACAATCCCAGTTCAGACCAGTACAGACCAGTTTGGAGCCAAAAAACCCCAAAATTCCCCAAAAAAACCCCGAAATTCCCAAAAAAATCCGCTCAAAAATGACCCCAAAATGGCCCCAAAAATGGCAAAAACCCAAGGATGGACCCATCAATTCAAGGACATTGAGGGGACAATCCCAGTTCAGACCAGTACAGACCAGTTTGGAGCCAAAAAACCCCAAAATTCCCCAAAAAAACCCCGAAATTCCCAAAAAAATCCGCCCAAAATGGCCCCAAAAACCCCAAAAATGACCCCAAAATTCCAGGTTGGACCCAGAACTTCAAGGACATTGAGGGGACAATTGGGGACAATCGGGGACAATCCCAGTTCAGACCAGTACAGACCAGTTTGGACCCAAAAAACCCCAAAATTCCCCAAAAAACCCCCGAAATTCCCAAAAAAATCCGCCCAAAAATGGCCCCAAAAACCCCAAAATTGCCCCAAAATTCGAGGTTGGACCCATCAATTCAAGGTGACACTGAGGGGACAATCGGGGACAATCCCAGTTCAGACCAGTACAGACCAGTTTGGAGCCAAAAAACCCCAAAATTCCCAAAAAAATCCCCCCAAAAAATCCCAAAATTCCCCCCAGAACGACCAAAACAAGCCCAAAAATGGCCCCAATTTTCCCTAAATTTCCCCCAAAAATGGCCCCAATTTTCCCTAAATTTCCCCCAAAAATGGCTCCAAAAAAATCCCAAAATTTACCAAAAAAATCCCAAAATTTACCCTAAAAAAAGCTCCAAAAATGGCCCTAAAATGACCCCAAAAAATCCCAAAATTTACCCCACAAATGGTCAAAAAAGTTGCCCAAAAATGGCCCCAAAATGACCCCAAAAATCCCAAAATTTTCCCCAAAAATGGCCTCAAAAATCCCAAAATTTACCCCAAAAATGGCCCCAAAAATCCCCAAAAATGGCCCCAAAAATCCACAAAATTACCCCAAAAAAGGGTTAAAAATGACCTCAAAATTCCCATTTTCCACCCCAAAATTCCCATTTTCATCCCCCAAAAAATCCCCCAAAAATCCAATTTTCAGCCCCCAAAACTCCCAATTTTCAACCCCAAAAATCCAATTTTTAATCCAAATAATACCCCCAAAAATCCCATTTTTTACCCCAAAAACTCCAATTTTTAATCACAATAACACCCCCAAAAATCCCATTTTTCACCCAAAAAATCCAATTTTTAACCCCCTAAAACCCCCTAAAAATCCAATTTTCAACCCCTAAAAATCCCCCAAAAAATCCCAAAAATTCTCATTTTTCTCCCCAAAAAAATCCCAAAAATTCTCATTTTCCACCCCAAAAAATTCCAAATTTTTTCCCCCAAAAAATTTGGCAATTTTGGACCCCAAAATTCGGGGTTTCCCCTCCCCCCTTTTCCCATTTTCCCATCAATAATTCAGGGCACGGAAACCGGGAACCGTTGCCATGGCAACGCCCAGCAGCATCCCCAGGTTGCCATGGCAACGCTCAGCGGCATCCAATGGTTGCCATGGCAACGGCAATGGAGGGGGGGAAGGGGGGATTTGAGGGGGGTTTGGGACGGACGGAAATTTGGGGAAAATTCCGAATTTTGGGGGAAAATTTTGAGAAAAATTTTGGGGTTTTGGGGGGGAAATTTTTGGGAATTTGGGGGGAAATTTTGGGGATTTTTTGGGAAATTTTGGGGATTTTTGGGGATTTTTTGGGGGGATTTTTGGGGCAAAATGGGATTTTTTGGGACAAAAATTTGGGGTTTTGGGGGTAAAATTGGAGATTTTTTTTGGGGAAAAATTGGGGTTTGGAGGGGGAAATTTGGGATTTTTTGGGGGGGAAATTTGGATTCTTTTGGGGAAAAAATGGAGATTTTTGGGGTAATATTGGAGATTTTTTGAGGGGAAAAATTGGGGTTTGGAGGGGGAAATTTGGGATTTTTTTGGGGGGAAATTTGGATTCTTTTGGGGAAAAAATGGGGATTTTTGGGGAGGAAAATTGGGATTTTTGGGGCCCCAAATCCCGGCCCCAATCCCAAATTCTTGTCCCATATCCTGATCCCATTCCTGACCCCACTCCCATCCTGGTGACCCCAAACCTGACCCCAATCCCAAATTGGTGTCCCCAAAATTGACCCCAAACTCATCCAGGTGACCCCAAAATTCACCCCAAATTCACCTCATTTCCATCCAGGTGTCCCCAAAATTGACCCCAAACCCAAATCCCAGACCTGACCCCAATCCCAAATTGGTGACCCCAAAATTGACCCCAAACTCATCCTGGTGACCCCAAAATTGACCCCAAAATCACCCAAATCCATCCAGGTGACCCCAAAACTGACCCCAATCCCAAATCCCAAAACTCAGCCCAATCCCAAACTGGTGACCCCAAAAACCTGATCCCAATCTCATCCTGGTGACCCCAAAATTGATCCAAAATCACCAAAATCCTTCCAGTGACCCCGAACCTGACCCCAAACCCAAATCCCAAAACTCAGCCCAATCCCAAATTGGTGACCCCAAAACCGACCCCAAACTCACCCAAAATCCATCCAGGTGACCCCAAAATTGACCCCAAACCCAAATCCCAAACCTGACCCCAATCCCAAATTGGTGGACCCCAAATTTGACCCCAAACTCATCCAGGTGTCCCCAAAATCGACCCCAAACTCACCTCATTTCCATGCAGGTGACCCCAAAACTGACCCAAAATCACCCAAAATCCATCCAGGTGACCCCAAAACCTGACCCCAAACTCATCCTGGTCATCCTGGTGTCCCCAAAATTGACCCCAAAATCACCCAAATCCATCCAGGTGACCCCAAATCTGACCCCAAACCCAAACCTGATCCCAATCCCAAATTGGTGACCCCAAACCTGACCCCAAAATTGACCCCAAACTCATCCTGGTGACCCCAAAATTGACCCCAAAATCACCCAAATCCATCCAGGTGACCCCAAAACTGACCCCAATCCCAAACCTGACCCCAATCCCAAATTGGTGACCCCAAAACCTGACCCCAATCCCAAATTGGTGACCCCAAAATTGACCCCAAACTCACCTCATTTCCATCCAGGTGACCCCAAAACTGATCCCAAAATTCACCCCAATCCCAAATCCCAAACCTGACCCCAAAACCCAAATTGGTGACCCCAAAATCTGACCCAAAATCTGACCCCAAACTCACCCAAATCCTTCCAGTGACCCCAAACCTGACCCAATCCCAACCCCGACCCCAAACCCAAATCCCAAAATCGACCCAATTCCAAATTGGTGACCCCAAACCTGACCCCAAAACCTGACCCCAAACTCACCCAAATCCATCCTGGTGACCCCAAAATTGACCCCAATCCCAAAATTGACCCCAATCCCAAATTGGTGACCCCAAACCTGACCCCAAAATCGACCCCAAAATCACCCAAATCCATCCAGGGACCCCAAAATTGATCCCAATCCCAAACCTGATCCAAATCCCAAATTGGTGACCCCAAAATTGACCCCAAACTCATCCAGGTGACCCCAAAATTGACCCCAATCCCAAACCTGACCCCAATCCCAAATTGGTGACCCCAAAATTAACCCCAAACTCACCTCATTTCCATCCAGGTGACCCAAAATCGACCCCAAAATCACCCAAATCCATCCAGGTGACCCCAAAACCTGACCCCAATCTCATCCTGGTGACCCCAAAATTGACCCCAAACTCACCCAAAATCCATCCAGGTGACCCCAAAATTGACCCCAAATCTGACCCCAAACCCAAATCCCAAACCTGACCCCAATCCCAAATTGGTGACCCCAAACCTGACCCCAAAATCACCCAAATCCATCCAGGTGACCCCAAAATTAACCCCAAACTCACCTTTATTTCCATCCAGGTGACCCCAAAACCTGACCCCAAACCCAACCCTGACCCCAAAACCCAAAAATCCCAAATTTTGACCCCAAAAATCCCAAATTTTGACCCCAAATCCCTCACCTTGGTGTAGCAGACGAGCGGCTCTCGTTGATGTTCTCCAACCCCAACTTCCGACCTCAAACTCCCAAATCTTGACCCCAACACCCCAAAATTCCGTATTTTGAATCTAAAAATCCCAAATTTTGCCCCAAAATTCCATTTTTTCACCCCAAATCTCCTCCATAGGGGATGACCCTGAGCTCCTCTTCATGCAGGACATCCCACATCTCCTTGGTGTCCTTCAAACCCAATTTTTGACCCAGAAACCCCAAATTTTCACCCATAACCTCAAATTTTCGCCAAAAAATCCCAAATTTTTTCCCAAAAATCCCAAATTTCGCCCCAAATTTTCTCATGTTGCTGCCATAGTGAATGACCCTGAGCTCCTCTTCGTGCAGGACATCCCATCCTTCCTTGATGTTCTCCAACCCCAATTTTTGGTCCAGAAACCCCAAATTTTCACCAAAAAACCTCAAATTTTCACTATAAAATCCCAATTTTGGACCCAAAACTCCATTTTTTCACCCCAAATCTCCTCCATAGAGGATGACCCTGAGCTCCTCTTCATGCAAGAATTCTCATCTCTCCTTGGTGTCCTTCAGCCCCAAATGTTGACCCCAAAACCCCAATTTTTGACCCAGAAACCTCAAATTTTCACCCAGAAACCTCAAATTTTCGCCAAAAAATCCCAAATTTTTTCCCCCAAATTTTTTACCTTGCTGTCATAATGAATCAGCCTGAGCTCGTAGTCGGGCAGGATGTCCCTCCTCTCGTTGATGTCCTCCAACCCAAACTTCCGACCCCAAAACCCTGAACTTTCACCCAAAACCTCAAATTTTCACCAAAAAACCCCAAATTTTTTCCCAAAATTCAGGTTTTTTCCCCCAAAATCTCTCACCTTGCTGTCATAGTGGGTGACCCTGAGCTCATAGTCAGATAGAACATCCCATCCTTCCTTGATGTTCTCCAACCCCAAATGTTGACCCCAAAACCCCAATTTTTGACCTAGAAACCTCAAATTTTCACCAAAAAATCCCAAATTTTCGCCCCAAAATCTCTCACCTTGCTGTCGTAGTGGATCAGCCTGAGCTCGTAGTCGGGCAGGATGTCCCTCCTCTCGTTGATGTCCTCCAGGGCCATCCTGACGGCCGGCAGACCCCAAATCCCCCCATTTTGACCCCAAATTCCCCCATTTTGACCCAAACCCCAAAACCCCAAATCCTGACCCAAAAATCCCAAATTTTGACCCCAAATCCCTCACCTTGGTGTCGTATGAGCAGCACTCATTGATGTTCTCCAACCCTTGTTCCTCACCCCAAAACCTCAAATTTTCACCCCAAAATCCCAATTTTTCACTATAAAATCCCAAATTTTGACTAAAAAATCCCAATTTTTGCCCCAAAATTCCATTTTTTCACCCCAAATCTCCTCCATAGTGGGTGACCCTGAGCTCATAGCTGGGCCCAGAACATCCCATCCTTCCTTTGGGTGTCCTTCAAACCCAATTTTTGACCCCAAAACCTCAAATTTTCACCCAAAAACCTCAAATTTTCACCAAAAAACTCCGGGTTTTTTCCCAAAATTTCAATTTTTCGCCCCAAAATCTCTCACCTTACTGCCATAGTGAATGACCCTGAGCTCATAGTCAGGTAGGACATCCCATCCTTCCTTGATGTTCTCCAACCCCAAATGTTGACCCCAAAACCCCAATTTTTGACCTAGAAACCTCAAATTTTCACCAAAAAATCCCAATTTTTCGCCCCAAACTCACTGACCTTGCTGTCATAATGGATCAGCCTGAGCTCGTAGTCGGGCAGGATGTCCCTGCGCTCGTTGATGTCCTCCAGGGCCATCCTGACGGCCGGCAGACACGCCTGCCCGCCCGGCCAGCCGCCGCTCATTGGGAACAGCGCCCCCACGTGGACGGATTTCTTCCCTGCGCCCAAGCCCGACAGCGACCCCCAAAGTGACCCCAAAAGGGCCACCAGGAGCCAGGGGGGGGCCACAGGGTGGGGGGTCATGGTGGGGGTTCAGAGGGGGAGGGGCATGGTGGGGGTTTGGGGGGGATTTGGGGGGGTTTTTGGGGTTTTGGGGTTTTTTTTGGGTTTTTTGAGGGGGTTTTAGGGGGTTTTTGGGGTTTTTTTGGGGTTTGGGGGGGGGTTTTTTTGGGGTTTTTTAGGGAGGTTTGGGGGAGGGGGGCAGTGATGTCAGGAGGGGGGGGGAAGGGGGGTTCGGGGGGATTTGGTTTTTTTTTTTTTTTTGGGGTTTTTTTTGAGGGGTTTTGGGGTTTTTTTTTTTTGGGGGGTTTTGGGGGGGTTTTTTTTTTGGGGGGGTTTTGG
>NW_026992649.1:0-41927 GCF_028769735.1 Zonotrichia leucophrys gambelii
GAACCTTCAGGTAGTTCCCAGGAACGGTTCTGCAAAGATGAGGATGTTCCTGGCTCCTTTGTATTTGAGGAAAAGCAGAGAAGAAGTGAGTGTGAAGATGAATGCAGACAGACTGCCCACTCACCTGAGAGGTATGAGAGCAAACTTCTGTGCTTCACTTAGGGAAATAATTCTGTACAGGTCAGTGCTGTCAGGTTTTTGTAGGAAATGTTTAGTGTGGAAGGGCAGTTAATACTCAGCTTTGGGGTTTGACACTTTTGCTATTGAATGCAAGCCATCAGAGGTACAGAGCAATAAATATGGAAAATCTACCAGCATTGCTGAATTACACCATTTAACAGGAGGAAATGCAGTGCAATTTTTTCAGCTTCTCAGTTTATACGGCCGGGTACTGAGATTTCTTTAACCATTGCTGGTATGTTCTGAAAGTAGAGGAGCTTTTTCAGGAGCAGGAATGCCCATCCTTCATACAGTGGTGCCTTTCTGCAGCACAGCAGGGAGGATGACTGTGACATGCACTTCCCTGTTTACTGAAATATCTTGTCCTGGGGGGATGTGTGTGAAGCTCAAAATGGTTTTGCGTCCAAACTGTGAGAGATGTGTTCGGTGTTGCTCTGTGTGACTGAGGAATCCTACCTCAAAAGAAAACTTCCTCAGCAGCATATGCTGTTATTTAACAGAACAGCGGTAAACATCTGAACATAGATCAAAAGTGTTACGTGTGTAAAATCTGTTTTTGTAGTTCCTGTTCTCCCAATTCTTCTCCAGTATGGAAACGCAGAAGAAGAAACAATTTTGACTCCTCTGCGGTTTCAGAGAGCAAAAACCATTACCTGCAGATGTACCACACTGCACTGGAAAGGTATGAAATGATTCTCCATGTGGGAAGTCATTGATACCATGAACTGACTTTTGGAACATGACTGGTATTTCCCCCTCCCTTTGTTAATAGCTTTAATTGTGTCCAAATGTGTGCAATGTAACGAGGAAGGGAGATCATGTCAGAATAATTGTGCTGTATGATAGCAAACATTTACAGTGCTCTGTTGTAAAATGTCAGTAGACACAGCACAGGTTGTGTTTTGTGTGTAGATTTAGGCAACACTAAGGATTGGGGCAGTTTAGTTTAGTAGACATTTCACACTAACCCTAGTGAAAATGTTCCTGCAGGTATGGTTTCTTCTCTCTGCTTAGGCCCCTTCTGAAAAATTAAGAGGAACTGTGTTACCACAGTGCATGGATTCAGACATGTTCATTTTCTTTCCAGCCTTACTGCCTCAGGACATCAGGATGCTTTTTCCAAGTGCTCAGAGTGGGAAGCCTTTGGTGGAAAAGATGAAGTAATGACAGTGCAACAAAGTATGGAAATAACAAGGTAAATACCCCAGTGATTATGTTGTTATTTCTATTTGTCGCTTTTGCTGTAATGCTGTCCTTTCCTTTATTTTTTCATCTTTTCCTTCACTGGTAACTACTTTTTTTTTTTTCCTTCTTTTTTACCTTTCCTCCAGCACGTGGTATGTTTGGTTGTTATTTCTGTTCTTTGAGTTTACTTGGCTTTTTCCAATCCGACTCTCCATCTTTTGATTTTTGCTGCATCTGCCATCCCAGGTGATGAGCCCCTTTCAAACTCTGTCTTGTGGAAAGAACTGGAAGTTTGCCTCTCACTTCCTCAGCCTGAGAGCTGGAAGTTTCCTCTCTGTCTCCCTAGAGATTAAGTTGTTTTGTAGTGACAGCAATGATAATTGTTCATTTTTATGCAGTGACTTGATTTCAGCCAGTTGTTCTTCAGTATGGAACAATCCTAAACACAAGAAACCCAGCTTCTTTCTGCCTGACAGGAAGACTTGCAGAGATGCAAACTTCAGGCTGGAGAGGTATCAAAGGCAGCTCATCACCCCTGGGGTTTCAGGGGTATTTTTGCCTATTATTTTAGTAGCTTAGTTGCTTTCTTGCTGTAATTCAATCCAAGCATTTATTATAAACATATGATTTTTAATTTTTGTGTAGCTATTTTTTACTATTTGTCTTAGGGATATGTTGATCAATGTTTATATGTTGTGTGGTAAAATTCTGTCTTTATGTTTTCATGTTATAGTCTGTATTAATGTAAAGGGATTGTAGCTGTTTTTAGTGTTCAGAAGTTACCATAATAATGCCACTTAGTCTTTGCTTTGTTTTGTTTTTATTTGTAGGCTTAAACTTTGTAGCAGTTTATTGGATGGACATCAGTCAGAATACCCTGACACAGAATGGGAAAGTGCAAATGCTGAAGAGACAATACTGAGGAAAAAAATCTAAATACCAAGGTGAGTTTGTGCTGACTGCTTACTTGATCTGTTCTGTTTCAGTTGCAGAATGTTTCCGTTTCATTCTGCAGAATGCAACTGTTCAGTTCAGGCAGATCAGTTTATTTTATTTTATTAGTGTTTTATCCCATCGTCTTGCACTTAATACAGCACCTTAATTAAAAGACCTAATGTTTCAGACTTGGTAATTTGCAAATGTTACCTGTCAGCCAGAAAATCTGTTTTTATCTCTCAAATAAAAAAGGATCAATGTTTTTAAGCATTTCAAGAGCACCTTTTCTGTCTCTTAATATTTTTGTGATGAAGCAACAACTTGGCATTTGCAGCAGTAGATTTTAGTGAAAAATTTCTCTTGCACTGTCGCTTCCTGTGGTGCATTAATAAGGTGGGTGGTAATCTGGGTTAAACAGATTTTATTAGCAATAAGTCTTTTGTGTAATTAGATTGTCTTTGATCTACATTTGATGCAGGCTCTGAAACATGGACTAGGATATAAATATCTGTTAATCAGTGATGTTTGAAAATTTTGCCTTACAAAACTCATTAAGAATATGGCCAAAATTAGTTTTACCCTCAGATTTTGGATTATAGCAATGTGAGGAAAAGGCAGCTAGAGCTTTTAAACAATTATGCTGCTGACATTTTTCTTTTGACTATTGGTTTTTAATTTAAACTCTTTGAACATTAATAAGATTTAACATACTTTCACTTTTTTAAAGTGCTAATTCAATATTTGAAAATATTTAGTCTCTCTTTGTATATAGAAGTATTGAAGAAGGAATTTCTCCTGTGACAGAAAGACTTGAAGAATAGGGATGTAGTCTGAGATCAGCAGATCAAGTCTTGGCCAACTGCTGCTGTGTCCTGGTTTAGGACAAATTAGGGGAAATCTCCAAAAGGGAGCCCCCCAAAACAAAACAAAACCTCCAACCACTCCTCCCCCAACACTGGGTTCGGGAAGGAATTCCTCGGAGGAGCAAAGTGGAAAACAAAACCTATTTATTTACAAGTAACAAAAGAACACTCCCCAACACAAGAAAAGAAAAGAGACCAGACTGTGTTGTGAAGGGCGCCGAGCTTCTGTCGCAGGCTTCGGGGGTCCTGGAGCTCGCAGGTCAGGTCCGGAGCCGGTCCAGTATCTTCAGGGGAGGGTAAGAAAGAGAGAACAAAAGAAAAGGAAAAAAAAAACCAGCGCAAAAGCAGAAAACAAGCAAGCAAGCGGCTAGCCAAGCCAAGCAGCAAAAGCCAAAAGCGAAAGTGCCTGGGCACACCCCCCCCCTCCTCTCTTTCCCGCCCCGCCACAGCCAGACGGCCGGGGGGGGGGAAGGCACAGCTGCCAGACAGAACACACGATATTGCGATAAAGGCTGTCACCCCACGACAGCTATATAGATTATCAAGGCTGTAAGTCTATTATTTCAGCAAGATAAAAGATAATCCTGCTTCCCACCATGAGAGATACAGCAGAAGACACAAACAGCCATTAGGTCCAACCAAAAGTCCATATAACCATTTATCCAGTGTGCCAGGAAGGAGTGTGCTTCCAAATCCCAGATCCTAAAGCTCTGTGCAAATGAGTTACTCTGTCATGAGCTGAAGCCTCATGCTGGGAGTAACAGACCAGGCCTGGAGAACACAAGCTGACTTCGCAGATAAAAACCTGTAGCCAGAAAATTTGGCAGTCTGGCAGAAAATGTGCCAGAATTCAAGTTAAATGCATTGTGCAGGAATGAGACAGACCTAAAAGCAAAGATGACAGACTTGCACGCTGGCTGACAGCATTTTACTGGGAAGGAGATCAAAGCCTTCAATCCTACAACGCTCTCCAGTTTCTGTTGATTAGTGGCTGAAATCGTTCTGCTTAAAATAAAAAGGCAGGATTGTTCTTTCTGTGATGAATGTATTCAGTCAGTTTTGGGTTCAGGTGACCCTTCAGTATCACAGCAGCAGCACTGGCTCGGCAGCTCTCCCCAGGGCTGTGCCATCCCAAACCTCTGCAGCCACACGGAGCCCAGCTCGGTGCCTCGGAGCTTTTCTGTCTCCAGGATTTCCTGTTCTCATTTCAGGTTTGCAGGAAGCCTCTGGCCCAAGGGCCCCTGGTTTGCTCTGGGTGAAAGCAGAGGAAAACCATCCAGAAAACCTGCAGGGGCTGTCACAGCCTGTCACTGTCACATGCTCTGGAAAAGTCCCTTTGCCAGGATTTCCCTTCTGGGAAGCTGAGAAGCCTCAGAGAAAAATGAAAACAATATTATCTGATTGCTTCTTCTGTGTTTGCTGCTTTGAAATGTGGTTGTATATTTTTTTTATTCAACATGTGAATTGTTTTTACTTAATGACCAATCACGGTCAGGCTGTGTCGGGACTCTGGAGAGTCACAGGTTTTTCATTAGTATCTTGTTAAACCTTCTGTCTTTATCCTTTCAATATAATATAATATAATATAATATAATATAATATAATATAATATAATATAATATAATATAATATAATATAATATAATATAATATAATATAATATAATATAATATAATATAATATAATATAATATAATATAATATAATATAATATAAATGCAGCCAATGCCTTTCATATTTCTACATATAAATCCAACAGTTATAGAGCTCTGGTGTCCTGACTGGATTTCTTTGCATTCAGGAGAATCCATAGAATTATTTCAGCTGGAATTAATGGCTATAACTCAAACATATTTTTTTCTTAAGTGATAAACTTAATTTATCACAGCTTGCTATCAGCAGGGACTCCATGATCTCATGAGCACATGGAAGGTTGAGGAGGGGAAAATGAGGGCAGGTTTGATGTTATAAAATTAAGTGGGAAATTTACAGTGATGTTTGGAAAAGCCTGATATTCTACAAAATACCTGAGATTCCCACTGGTGAGCTGACTAAGCTGTTCTGTAGGGCAAGGCTCTCATTTGCTGCCAGCTCTACATGTTCACCAAAGCTCAGAGAAACCTTGTATTTGCACAAGGACTTCCATTTCCAGCCCAAGTTTTATCATCTCAGGAGGTTTTATATGAGGTCAGGTTGGCAGTTCTCCACATCTCCTCTGGAATTATTTAAGAACGAAGATGAGCTGGACTCATCATGGAAATTTAGTAAACTAGATCTGTTGGAAAAGGACATGAAAAGCAATTTATTTCTCCTATTCCAAGCCAAAATGAGTTTGAAATACTGAACTTTTTTACCAGACAATTTACCTTTCTCCTCAATTCACCCAAATTTTTATCCTAATTCTTTAAAAATATCATTAAAACTGTGAGTATGTTGGATTCCATCATTGTCCAAGCAATTAGGGACATTTTCCTCAAAGGTAAACACCAGCAAACTTTCTATTACTGTCTTCCATTTGTCACTACATCCAGTTATTTCTGGCTTCCAACTCTGGTGGTCACACTCAAACTCTCACAATATGGAACAAAGAAACCAGAGCCAGCTGTTCTCCTTCCCAGAGCTGTCCATACTGGTGTTTGTCACATTCCCCTTGCCATTCCTGGGGTGTCAGGGCTGCCCAGCCCTGTCCCCGTGTGCGCTCCATCCCCAGCAGTGTCACAGGGACAGCACTGGGCACCATCTCCTCCTGTCCTGGCGTGTTCCCTGGGGGCAGAGGCAGGCTGAGCCTGGCTGCAGCCTCCTGCCCGGGGCCTGCAGAGAGCAGCAGGGCCCCGTGGTTGTGTAATATTGGCGCCAATCATTGCCCTGCACTGTGCTCAGCCCCAGAGTCTAACCTTGCCCTGGAACGGGGCTGCACAGGGAGCGTTAACAAATCATCAGGGGAGAATGGTTTGCTTCTGGATGGAATCTGGCCCTGCAGGTTTGCTCAGTGATCAATAACAAATGATCAGGAGGGAATGGTTTGTTTCTGGATTGGGTCTGGCCCTTCAGGCTTGCTGCGTGCTTGGTGATTCATTAATAAATGAATGGTTTGTTTCCGGATTGGATCTGGCCCTACAGGTTTGCTCAGTGATCACTAATAAATAAATGGTTTGTTTCTGGATTGTGTCTATCCCTGCAGGTTTGCTGGGTGCTCAGTGATCACTAATAAATGAATGATTTGTTTCTGGACTGGGTCTGTCCCTGCAGGTTTACTGGGTGCTCAGTGATCATGAATAAATAATCAGGAGATAACAATTTGTTTCTGGGTTGGATCTGTCCCTGCAGGTTTGCTCAGTCATCAATAACAAATGAACAGTTTGTTTCTGGGCTGGATCTGTCCCTGCAGGTTTGCTGGTGCTGCCAGAAGGGTCCCCAGTGAGAGCAGTGGTGCCACTGGCACTGCTGTGACTGGACATGGCCAACTCCTGTCACAGCACATTCCTGTGAGGACATTTTGGCTTCTAAGAGCATCCAGCAGGCAGGAAGGCTCCACACAATGAGCAGCTTCCCAAAGCTCTGCAGCTGCAGCCCTGCCCTGCATCCCTGCACATCAGCGCGCCTGGAGTCACAGGGTCACCTGCACAGAGAGCAACTGGTGTTCATAAATCCTGCTCATTATGCAAATTCATTGTTTACAGACACTGCTAGGCTGAAGTGGATGTGAGAAACAGTAATAGGAGCCCTGCTTTTGGCAGGAGGAAAAAATATTTGACAGAAGATGAATTAGGGCTTGGTCAAATGAGCAAAAAGCAATTTGGAGAATGGGAATGCAGAGTGCTTGGTTGGAGCAGAGCTGGGAGAAGGTGGGAGATGCTGTGTGCCAGTGGTCCCTGCTGGCCCTGCAGAGCCCCCCATGGGCTGGGGCACCCTTGGCTCCCCCCATGGCTCACCTGGCCCTGCCAGCCGGGGTGGTGCTGGCACAGGGCACTGCCTGCAGCACCCACCCTGTCCCTGATGCACCCTTGGCATCTGCACCATGCCAGGGGGTGACATGGGTGCCTGCCAGAGCTCCCCACCTGCCCTGCAGATGTACATTCTGGTGCCCACATCTCTACAGATGAAATGTACAAGCCATTAAATTAATTTCATTTGAGACAGCCTATAGCTTCATGGTCTAGGAACTTAGCTATGGCTTCCCCTCCTCAAAGCAAAGATGTTTGCTGTTCTGCTGTGCTTCTTATTTGTTCTTTGGCTTCTAATCTGCATTCTGTAGGAGAGCAGAGTAGAATTTATTTATTCATTCAGCATAAATCCATGGGCTGGAGCCTTGCACAAAGGCTGGCAGACACTCAGGGGCTGTTCTTTGGCTGTGGTGCCACCAGATACAGCTGTGTGTCCCACTTCCAGGGAAGCCTTAGTGTGACACACATTGCACACTGCAGGGCACTGCAGGGACATGCTTCAGGGCGTTCCCTCCAGCAGCAGTTAATGCAGGCTGGCACACATTTATAATATATTGCATGATTTCAGTGGTGGTTTGTCATGTTAGCTCCTTGATGGGCCAGGGGAATGGAATTCCTGATTTAGTGCTCTGTCAGTGGTGTGAGACAATGCTCCAGTTGAGCAGGGGCTGGGCACAGACAGCATCACTGCCCAGTGGGTGCTTCTGCATCCTGGGCCTGTCTCTGACACCTTTACTGGAAGGGACCCAAACCTCACCGTCAGGTGTCACAGGCATCTTTTATGGAAATCCTTTCCTTAGGATTTTTCCTCCTGAGAAGCTGAAAGGCCTCAGGAACAAAATGTAAACAATGATTATCTGCTGCTGTGGAATGCAACAGGTGCATCTGGGATTGGGCTCATGTGGTTGTTTCTAATTAATGGCCAATCACAGTCAGCTGGCTCGGACAGAGAGCCCGAGCCACAAGCCTTTGTTATCACTCTTTCCTATTCTATTCTTAGCAAGCCTTCTGATGAAATCCTTTCTTCTATTCTTTTAGTATAGTTTTAATGTAATATATATAATAAAATAATAAATCAGCCTTCTGAAACATGGAGTCAGATCCTCGTCTCTTCCCTCATCCTGGGATCCCTGTGAACACGGTCACAAATGGTGACCCCGAGTGACTGCAGAGAAATTCATCACTTGGTGAGACCCCAGGGGAGCAACACTGGCACCACTGCCACCGGTGCCAGCACTGCCCCCAGTGCTGCCAGGTGTATTCAGGCGCCCAGGGTGTGCCTGCCAAGTCCTGGCCCCCAGACACAGGCAGTGAGTGCTCGTCCCTGCTGGGTCAGTGCCAGCCAAAGCCCTCTGGGCACACTCAGGAGTTGGACTGTCACCCTGTTCTTCTAAGTTCTTCTAAGTCCTTCTAAACCTTCTGATGTTCACATTCTTGTAATGAAGTTTCTCACACACTTTTATGTAAATAATGATTGTTTTTGCATTCTTTTCTGCAGGAGGAGAAACTTGATAGACTGTTGGTTTGTCCAGTGTCATTAGAGAAGCAGCAATTTCATCCTCCAACCTACTGTCACTCTTGAAAGTCTATAAATACTGGAGTTAAGAAATAAACTTCCCTTCTTCTTACCTTAGAGTTCCAGTGTCCATGTTGGTTTATTTTGTGTCCTAGAGTGACATCAGACCAGGCTCCCAGGCTCTCCCTGCCCAGCTCTGTGAGCCAGCAGCACTGCCCACCAGGAACCTGAGCGATGGAATTATTGATAATGGCTTGGTATTACATCTATTATTAACTCCATCATGTTTTTGCCTTGCTGGGTGCTGACACCTGTGTCGCAGACATTTCTTCATAGAAATCCTTTCTTTGGGATTTCTCCTTCTTCTGGGAAGCAAAGGGCCCCAGAAGAAGAATGTAAACAATTGTTATCAGCTGTTGTGAAATGTAGCAGGTGTCCCTGTGATTGGCTCATCTTCCTTGTGTACCATTAAAGGCCAATCACAGGAGCAGCTCAGGGACAGATTCCCTGGGCAAAGAACTTTGTTATTCATTCCTTCTATTCTATTCTTAGCATAGCTGCTCTCTGCAACCTCTCTTTTTCTTCCTTTTAGTATAGTTATAATGTATTATATATCTTATATCAATAAATCAGCCTTCTGATCAAGAAACAAGATTCTCGTCCTTCTCTCACCACAGTGACCGTCTAAGGTCGCTGTAATATCTGGTGACCCCTCGTGTCAGGGCAAAAATTAATTTGATAAAGACCAGAGGAGCAAAATTGCTGCACTGGGTAAAATCCTGTATGTGTAGCATGTGATGGTTGCTTTGAAGTGACCACAGAAGTGGATTCAAGCCAGGAGCTGAAGAACTGAAGATCCTGATTTGGACAGAGTTCACAGCCAAGGCTGACCACAAAGAGAACCTTCTTCTGGAACACCTTCAGGAAGATGTTCGCAGAGCTGGCCAGAGCAAGCTGGACATTTTCACAAGGTACTTTTGTCTTTTCCCTTCCTGATGAACCAGCCCTTCGTAGTTTGTGGCGGTTGGTATGGCGGACACATGCCTTGGAAGAAGAGGTTCAGTTCTCCCCTTCAGAGGAGAAACTTATTGCCCTCTGGCAAAAATGGTGTAGAGAAGATGGGATTTTTCTGTCAGCAACAGATCTCTATGAGTTCTTTCGATGGGCAAAGCTTTTTGAGTTCTTTACTCATGTCCTGTATGCCTTGGATGTTTTTGTCTGGGAGTGCATGAACTCCATTTTTCAGTTTGTCTGGGGCCAGGAACGTGTTTTGCCTTTTATCTACCCAGCATTTCTAAAGCTCTTCCCAGTTTTGAAACGGAGAGCAGCTATTTTTCAATGGATTTCTAACTGTTATGGACAGGCTCCGTTTCCACCGTCCCCGGTGGGAGAAGACCCGGCGGGGGATGAGTGGGGGCTTCCCAGCCCCCTGTCCTCAGCGGGAGAAGCCCCGGTGGGGGATGAGTGGGGGCTGCCCGGCCCCCCCTGCTTCGCGGCGGGGGGGGCGAAACTGCGCCGAGCGAAGAAGTTTTTTTTACTCTTTCTCGGAGCCTGCGCAGACGGAACCTTCTCCCCCCCCCTCCTTCTCTCTCTCCGGGGGGATGGGAATGGGCGGTCCCGCTCGAACCAGTGCCGTTGGTACCGCCCCTGCCAGCGCTGCGTCCGCCTTCAAGACCCGCCTCACCGGCGCGGCCGCCACTCCAGGCGATCCCGTCTCCGCCTCTCCAGGCGGTCCCGCCCACGGCTTCACAGGCCTCCCCGCCCCTGCCAGCGCCTGCGTCTGAGAATGCAGAAGAGGCACTTCCTGTGGCTGCTGAGTTGCTAAGCGACGACGACGCGTCTCCAGCTTCCGGCTCAGCGGAGGAGAAGATCTCTCCGGTCCCTCCGGCCCCTCTGCCGCTTCCATCGGCCTCCTCGCCACCTCAAGCCGAGACGGTCCCTGTTCAGGATGGTGCTGGAGACGGCGCCGAACCTGCGGGACCCTCGGAACAACCCGCGGCCGCTCCTACATCCAGCGAGATCCCCTCCCCGGTTCCGGCTCCCCCCCCGCTGCCTGCACAGGCTGCCCCAGCAGTCCTGCCGTTGTCAGAGGCTGTGTCCTCCGTGTCGGCGTCAGAGACTGCCCTGGAACCGCGGCTTGTTCGAGCTCGGACCATCCCGGACCGGTTGCTGTAGCAGCGGCCCCGGCGGCTGGTCCTCCCTTCCGTGGAGCGGGGGCTGCCCGCCAGCTGACTGGGGGGACAGCCCGTCTCCCTGCTTTTAAGATCAGCATTCTCGGCGGGTTCGGGGGTGGTTTTTCGGGGATTGTCCCATGGAGGCTGCCATCTCTGCCGCCTCTCTTGCGCCCTAGTGGCGGGGGGCAGGGTGCATCCCGAGAGCTCTGCCTTTGGTTCCCAGGCCGGAGGGGGTGGGGATGAAACCATGGGGCAGATGAGAGACAAACCTGCTGCGTTTGCAGTGCAGAGGGAGAGGGCACAGATGGAGGAGACCATAGCTGGTTTGCTGTGGGGAACAAACATGTCCAGACCCCAGGTGAGATTTCTGGGGAAGGCTTCTATTTCCCTGCTGCTGGCATGCCTCAGTGGTTTTGGGAAAAGAAAGCGTGTCCCCACTCGTGCTGCCATTGTACTGGCAGCAGGGTGCAGGCCTGTGGGAATGCAGAGCCTGCCTCGTGGGTTTGGCCTGGGCCGTTGGGCTCAGGAGGTTTTTGGGCCAGGGCCAGCATTTGGCCTCTTGGTGTTACTGGGGGTTGAGATTTCTCCTACTGGTCCTGGTCCCCCTTTGTGGGCCAGTTTTGGGGTTCCTGGTCCATCATGGGCCAGGGCCCCCAGGGCCTTTTCTTCTCTGGCACTGCTCTGCTCTGCTGCTGCTCTTTTCATTTTCGATTAAAAAAAAAAAAAAAAAAAAAAATTAAATAAAAAAGATTGAAAACAGTGGGCAGCAGCTCTGAAGCACTGAAGCATTGAAGGGCCAGAAAAGGACATTCTAAAGTTGTTCAAATTGTTTGAAATTGTTTGAAATAGTTGTAAGATTGTCAATGTTTTTGATAACTGTTGATGGGACTTTTGCAGCAAGTCTGTTTTCAGGACCGAAAAGGACTCTCAGATATCCAAGAGAAACAACTTCAGCTCTTGGACTGTTCCTGAAACCCAGCTGCTTGGACTTGAATTTTCTTTGCATTGTTTTTTGCATTTTTTTAGATTGTAGGATTGTTTTAGTGATTTATTAGTATTGTATATTTTACAGTTGAAGAAATCTCCTGTTCATTTCACATCAGCATTTTTCTTTTAATTTATACAATTTAGAAAGGTGAGATGTCGCAGACATTTCTTCATAGAAATCCTTTCTTTGGGATTTCTCCTTCTTCTGGGAAGCAAAGGGCCCCAGAAGAAGAATGTAAACAATTGTTATCAGCTGTTGTGAAATGTAGCAGGTGTCCCTGTGATTGGCTCATCTTCCTTGTGTACCATTAAAGGCCAATCACAGGAGCAGCTCAGGGACAGATTCCCTGGGCAAAGAACTTTGTTATTCATTCCTTCTATTCTATTCTTAGCATAGCTGCTCTCTGCAACCTCTCTTCTTATTCCTTTTAGTATAGTTATAATGTATTATATATCTTATATCAATAAATCAGCCTTCTGATCAAGAAACAAGATTCTCGTCCTTCTCTCACCACAGTGACCGTCTAAGGTCGCTGTAATAACACCTGGGCTAGAAGCAGCTCCTCTGCCTGTGCTAGCAGTGCCCACAGGATAACTCGCTGTGGGAGGCAGCAGGCTGTTAACCCCCAGGGGAAAATAAAACATCCTTTTTGTATAAATGTCAGTGTTATTTTTGAAAGCTTAGCAAACAAAGAAAGAAATCCCTTCCCCAGGAAAATCTCCTGCACCTGTTACAGAATCATTTTGCATCTTATCTCCTTTTGCTTTCCTGTGTGCCTTGGAATTGTCAACATGCAGAACAACAGGCTATGCACAAAATCTTATTATAATCTCTTTCTTAGGATCCACTGGAGAAAAATGAAACTTTCCTGTCTGTGTGTGCACTCAGCTGAAGTGCCAGGTAATGTCTCACTTGTTCTCAATTTCCTTTTCACCCCCAAAGCTGAGCAGCTCCTGCCCTCCTGTACCTCAGGGATGTGTCTGCAGGGTGTTTCAGTGTCACAGGTAACCCCTGGAGGACAAACAGCACCTGGGCTCACAGCAAGCCAGGAGTTCATGATGTTCAGGGGATCCAGTGCTCCTGCATTTCATTACCCACCACAAACCCTGGGGTGAGGCCCCGTCTGTCCCTTGGCTCCAGCAGGGTGGAGCACAGCACCGTGGGCAGGATCCCCTCCACCTGCAGCATCCCCCAGCAGCAGGGCTTTTCCTTGCCCATCTCCTGGGACACTCCTCCTGGCCGCAGCCACTGCCAGAGCTGGGGCAGGCTCCAGTCCTTGGCTGCGTGACACAGCTTTGATCCCCAGCCCTCCCAGAGCTCCTGCCTCGCTACTGATAATTTCATTCTTTGGCTCCCAGTCAGACTCTCTTTTTCTTCAACCACATTTAAAAGCTGCCTAGTACCAGACAAGCTTTCCTTGAAAACACACACCACAGTCAGGATTTTGCTGTATTTCAGGCAAGATAATCAGGTGGAGCCCTTCAACCCTTGCCAGACAAGAATTCTTTTCCTATCCCCAAAAGGTTTTGGTGATTTATTTGAAGCATTCTTCTGTAAGGCACAGACCCAGAACACTACAGAAGCCAGTCCAGTGTGAGCCTTACAAGAGGAAAACTGGTCCCACTTCCTCCCAGTGCCCCCCTGAAGCCCAGGGCTGTGGCGTCCCCCAGGGCAGTGGTGTCCCCAGGGTTGTGGCATCCCCCAGGGCAGTGGCGTCCCCCAGGGCACTGACATCCCCCAGGGCTGTGGGGTCCCCCGGCAGTGGCATCCCCCAGAGCAGTGGTGTCCCCAGGATTGTGGCATCCATCAGGGCAGTGGCATCCCCAGGGCAGTGGTGTCCCCCAGGGCAGTGGCATCCCCCAGGGCAGTGGCATCCCCCAGGGCACTGACATCCCCAGGGCAGTGGTGTCCCCCAGGGCAGTGGCATCCCCCAGGGCAGTGGCATCCCCAGGGCAGTGGTGTCCCCAGGGTTGTGGCATCCATCAGGGCAGTGGCATCCCCCAGAGCAGTGGCATCCCCAGGGCAGTGACATCCCCCAGGGCAGTGGCATCCCCAGGGCAGTGGCATCCCCAGGGCTGTGGTGTCCCCCAGGGCAGTGGCATCCCCAGGGCAGTGGCGTCCCCAGGGCAGTGGCATCCCCCAGGGCAGTGGCATCCCCAGGGCAGTGGCGTCCCCAGGGCAGTGGCATCCCCCAGGGCAGTGGCATCCCCCAGGGCAGTGGCATCCCCAGGGCAGTGGTGTCCCCAGGCAGTGGCATCCCCCAGGGCAGTGGCATCCCCAGGGCAGTGGTGTCCCCAGGGTTGTGGCATCCCCCAGGGCAGTGGCATCCCCAGGGCAGTGGCGTCCCCCAGGGCAGTGGCATCCCCAGGGCAGTGGCATCCCCAGGGCAGTGGCGTCCCCCAGGACACTGACATCCCCCAGGGCAGTGGCATCCCCAGGGCAGTGGTGTCCCCAGGGCTGTGGCGTCCCCCAGGACACTGACATCCCCCAGGGCAGTGGCATCCCCAGGGCTGTGGTGTCCCCCAGGACACTGACATCCCCAGGGCAGTGGCGTCCCCCAGGGCAGTGGCATCCCCAGGGCAGTGGCATCCCCAGGGCAGTGGCGTCCCCCAGGGCAGTGGCATCCCCAGGGCAGTGGCATCCCCCAGGACACTGACATCCCCCAGGGCAGTGGCATCCCCAGGGCTGTGGTGTCCCCCAGGACACTGACATCCCCCAGGGCAGTGGCATCCCCCAGGGCAGGCTGCCAGCCCTGCTCCCGGCACAGCCCCAGTGGCCCATGCTGGGGACAGTGCCTCGGGGCTGGATTTTGGGGTAAGTCCCTGTGGGCTCCAGGGCACTCTGTGGCTGTGGCACTGCAGGGCTGGGTCACAGCTGTGCTCACAGGGGCTGGGTCTGTGTCACACCCGAGGCATTGAGCACAGCACTGAGTGTCCAGACCCTTTCCCTGTGGGGTTTGGCCATTGGAGCAGAGCCAGACCCGTTCCCTGTGGGGTTTGGCCAATCCTTGCCATTGGGGCATAGCCAGACCTGTTCCCTTCGGGGTTTGGCCATTGGAGCACAGCCAGACCTTCTCCCTGCAGGGTTTGGCCATTGGGGCACAGCCAGCCCCTTTCCCTGTGGGGTTTGGCCATTGGGGCATAGCCAGCCCCTTTCCCTGTGGGTTTTGGCCATTGGGGCACAGCCAGCCCCTTTCCCTGTGGGGTTTGGCCATTGGGGCATAGCCAGCCCCTTTCCCTGTGGGTTTTGGCCATTGGGGCACAGCCAGCCCCTTTCCCTGCAGGGTTTGGCCATTGGGGCACAGCCAGCCCCTTTCCCTGTGGGGCTTGGCCATCCCTGGCCATTGCCAGATCCCAGGGCACCCCTCCCTCCCCTGCCTGCCCCCTGGCCTTGCCTGCCCCCTGGGTGTGCTGCCCCTCATTCACAGAGCTCCAGGGAGCCTCATGCAGGGGCTGAGCCCACAGGAGGGTCCTCAGCCCCACACCAGGGTTTGGGGCTGCTGTGGCTGCTCCAGCAGCTCATGGGGCTCTCACTGCTCTGCAGATCCCACCTGGAACGCCCCTTGGGAAAACAGCACTGCCCACAGATCTCACTGGGGGCTGGAGCTGTGCTGTGGGGTGGCCCCAGGACCTCTGTGACCTGAAAGGACCAGCACTGGCATTTGATGCTACAGGGAAATGCACTTCCCACTTTCACACAGCTTTCACCTGTAATTATAACCTCAGCCATGACAGGTAAATTGCTCTTTGTCACTGGTGCAGAAAACATCTCCACTTCATTTTGGGGTATGGTAAGTGCAGGCAAGTTAAGTGTGATTTTCAAAATGCAATTTTGACCGTGAGCTTTAAAGCCATCATGGCACCTCTGGGTTCATCCAGAAGCACTGCAGTCAGTCCAGAGTGGAGGCAGGAGCTGCCTTTTACCTCCTCAGGCAACACACAGATGGGTGTACAGCTTCCTTTAACGCTGCTGTGTGTTCTTTTCTCCCTTGGAATTCCAGGTGTACGATCCTGGCAGTGAAACAGGCACAGAGCTCTCTCTGCAACATCCACTAAAAATAGAGCAGGAATGGCGCTGCTGCCTCCTGCAGACTCGTTAAAAAAAAGAGCTTTCAAGTCTGTTATTCCCTAATACAATCAAACACAATCAGAAACAAAATTATTCATGCTGACTTGATTAGTAAAAAGAGAATAATATGCTAATGAGGCAGCATCTCTCCCTGCATTTGAACGTGGCACTGCAGCTTCCTGGGCATTGTGGGGAAACAGCACCTCCTGCCCTTGCTCTCAAAACCTGCTCCTGCCTGGAACGCAGGTGTATATTTGTATATACAGGTGTATATCTATACATACAGGTGTATATTTATAAATACAGGCGTATATCTGTACATACAGGTGTATTTTTGTATACACTGGTGTATATCTGTACAGGTGTATATTTATAAATACAGGTGTATATTTGTAAATACAGGTGTATATTTATAAGCACAGGTGTATATTTGTATGTACAGGTGTATATTTGTAAATACAGGTGTATATTTGTATATACAGGGGAATATTTATAAATACAGGTGTATATTTGTGTATACAGGCGTATATTTGAGCTGTTCCTTGCCAGGGCTGAGGCTGGTCTGAACTCGCAAACCAAAGGAAGGAGAAAACACAAGGCTGTGCCTGGGGACAGGTGAGCAATAGCAGTGACCCAGGTGAGGCTGGGCTCAGAGACAGGGGAACAATAGCAGTGATCCAGGTGAGGCTGGGCTCAGAGACAGGGGAGCAATGGCAATGCTCTGGGTGAGACTGTGCCTGGAAATGAGGTGAGGGATGACGGGGTCTTTTTCTTGGCACCAAGGGAGAAAACAAATGTCTTTTCCCATCACTGCACAATGAAGGGATTTCTCCCAGACTCGCAGCTGGTTTCCTGCTGCACCAGGCCCTGCCCCAGCTCACAGCCCAGTGTGTGCTCTGCCCTTGGGAGCCCGCGCTCTGTGCAGTGAGTCCCACACCCGAGCAGCTGGTCTGGCTCGGGCACTGAGGCACGAAGGGACATCTCCATGGCTGGGACAGCAACTTCTGCTTGTTCTCCAGGAAAAGCACACCTGCCTGTGCAAGACAGGAGAGCTCAGCTGGAGCTGGACAGCAGCCCCTGGCAGGGCTCCCAGGGCTGCTCTGGTCACCAGCAGCTCCTTTGCAGGGCTCCCAGGGCTCTCTCTGGCCGCCAGCAGCCCCTTGTCAGCACTCTCAGGTCCCTCTCTGGCCGCCAGCCCTTGGCAGGGCTCCCAGCTGTGTCCCTGCCAGCCCAGCTCCAGCCCTGAGGCTCCCATCTCTCAGGGTCAGTTTGTCTGTGCCCAGGAGGTGACTCTGTCCTGTCCCTCCCCAGGGGACGTTCCTGCTGTCCTGTCCCCAGGCTCAGCTGGGCCCTGGCTGCACCCCAGGTGTGCTGCTGCCCTGTCTGCAGTGAGGGCCAGGCTCCACTGGGGCTGCTGTCATTTCTTCCTTTCCAGCAGGATTCATCAGCTCTCTGCCCAGAGCCTTGATATCCCCTGCAGATCAAAGGCATCATTTTTCCTCTCTGTCAGCAGGGATCCTGCCTGGCTATGTAGGTCAGAATCAGTCCTTTTCATCCCATTGTCTGCCATATCTTTCATTCTTCACAGAAGCTAACATTTCTCCTCACTTTTTTGAAATATTCCGTGTGCACCTTTTTTTCCCCTCAACTTGGCTGTATCCTCCTGACATCGTGGCCTCTCTCCATTCTCTGTCTGACACCAGAGACAATGCACTGGGCAATATTTTATACATGATCTAGAATTTCCTTAAGCCTTTGAGCCTTCTGCTCCAATATCCTTCTGGGTTTGTCAGACAGATACTGCCATTACACAGCTCAAACGCTCAATAATAATAGGTTGGATCTTTTCAAATATCAAAACTTACTCCCACTGGAAATCAATCATCAGACAAGAGACAAGTCAGGTAGTTGAGAATTGCCTGCCTACTTTGCTTCGCTGTAAAAGCTGATGAAATCAGGCAAACTCTAAATGACTTGTCAAAGACAGCTTGAAGGGAGAAACTGAGAGCGTTATTACGGCCACACAGAAGCAGTGTTTGCACAGACACACGGTGCTGGGGACACGGGGAGGGCAAGGTGTGTCAGAGGGGCAGGTGCAGAGCCAGCAGGCTCTGAGGGATGCTCTGAGGTCACACCAAGGGCAGATGAGGGGGTGGCAGCCCTGGCAGCCCTGGCAAGGCGGTGTGAAGGCCATTGTGGGTTCCAGGCTGCACAGCAGTGTCCCTGCCTGGCCCCCAGCCCTGCTGGCCATGCCCAGTTCTGGGCCCCACAATCCAAAAACAAAGCAGACAGACTGGAGAGTGTGGGAATCTACAGAATCAGAGGATTTGGGGAAAGCTACAAAAGGCAGGCCTCAAAGACAGCAGAACTGAGAGTAGAGCTAAGCAACAGCCATGAGATTGGTCAGCAGAAAATTATTTAAACTGTAGAAAAGCAAGGAGAAATAGAACAATGGTCTGTGTATTAACACTTGTCACCCTGGTTTTTTAAGATTTTCTAAGCCTTCTGATGTTGACATTCCTGGAGTGAATTTTCTCACACACTTTCTGTAAATAACTCATTGTTTTACATTCCTTTATGGAGGAGGAGAGAGTTGATGGACTGTTGGTTTGACCAGTGACATTGCAGAGGTGTCAATGTCACCTTCCAATCCACTGTCACTTTTGTAAAGCTATAAATATTGGAGTCAGAGAATAAAACTTCCCTTTTTTTCCCTTCACCTTGAGTGGTGGTGTGCTTGTGTTCTCTCGTGTCCTTCAGCGACATCTGGTGACCGCCGAAGTGTATTGCAGCCAAGGCTGAGACACGGACAGCAGATTGCGAGATTGGTGAGATTTTCTCCCCCTCTTTTTGGTGCTTTGCCTGCTCTTCTTGGGGCAATGGAAACCTCTGTGGTTTTCCAGGATGATTCCCTCATTTTGGATCTCTGGAGGGGGGTCCTGGAGTGTAAGCAGGTATCTGTTTCCTGGGATGATTTGGAGAGAATGCTTCTGTGGGCCCGAGAGCGAGGTTTTTTTTCGGACCCTGCGAAGGCGTTCGATAAGCAGGAGTGGTCTCTCCTGGGGGTCCACCTCATGGAGGCCCTCTTTGATGATTGCAGTGTGGACGTGGGACCGCTGCTGGTGCAGTGGAGGAAATGTGAGGAGCTTTGGCGGGGGTCTGGTTCTTGTACCCCTCAGAGTTCCCAGGGAAGCCCTTCTATCTCGGATGTGGATGAGGAGATTGAGCTCCTGTGTGATGTGGGGTCCCCCTCCCCGCCCCACGACGGTGTGCTGGGGAGTGGCCATTATCCGCCCAGGGTGGGTTGGGCTCACAGCCAGCGGGTCCCGGGTCCGGGGGGCTCTCTGCATTCGGTGGGCCGTCTTCGCCCCGCCTCGCCCTTTGCGGGTGGCGGGGCGGGGAACGGGTTGCCCTCTCTGTGTGCCTTCCCGGCCTTTAAGGGTCAACCTCCGCCCCGACTTGAGGCTGCTGCGGTGACTTTTTGTCCGAACTGCGGCGTGTCCACCACGTTCCCCCGAACGCGGTGGGGGTGGGCTCTCCCGCCCCCGAGTCGGGTTCCTCAGCGGGGGGAGCGAATTCGCCTTTCTCCGGGTCTGTGCAGCCTGCTGGGCATGCGCAGTCGGTGGAGGCAGTCGGGGGCGGGATGTTACCCGCCTCTGGGTCTGCGCAGCCTGCTGGGCATGCGCAGCCGGTGGAGGCAGTCGGGGGCGGGGCGTCGGTCGGTGCTCCGCCCGGCCCCGCTCCGGTGGGCGGGAGGCCCGTCCCTCTCCGCTCGGTGGGGGCGGTGCCCGCTGCGGGACCTTGCGACTTGGGGCGGGCTCTCATAGGGGGCGTACCCGGCTCCCTTGTGCCGCCCCGCAGTGACGCGGCTCCGCGGGCCGTGCCTCCCTCGGCATCCCACTCCGCCCCCGCATCGGGGGATGGGGGCCTCGCACCGGCTTCGTCCGTGACCGCGCCGGCCTCGTCCGGCACTGTGCCAGATCTGCGGGCTGTGCCGGCAGCTGCGGCCGCCGAGGTGACCCATGGCGGGGCTGCAGCGCAGCAGGGGACTGGGGTGTTTACCTTTAGTGCAACTGCTGACGCGGCCGGTGGGAGGCCGGTGGGTGCCCGGGGCCATGGCGCTTTCCTGTCAGGTCTTTGGACGCTTCCTGCGTGCCAGGTGACCGTGCGTCCGAGGTACCCTGAACGTTTCTGGCCAGAGGCGAAAACCGTGACTGACGAGATGAATGACTTTGTCTCCTCCCGGCATCTGCAGGGTCGGGGGGCGAATTCCTTTGGCTCTGCCGGTGCTGCAGGGGGCGCAGGGACGAGTGGTGTTGCCCCGGCTTCCAGTCAATCACTCCCTCTTGTGTCTGGGGCGCCCAAGGCTCGGGATTTAGCAGGTGCGGTGGCTGTGCCAGGGGGTCCCCAGGCTTTCCCTGTGCTCAGGGGCGTCACTCATAACACTTATGAACCCCTTGCATATAAGCAGGAGAAGGAACTCCGTGAAGCCGTTGCTCAGCATGGTTTGGGGTCTGATGAGGTTATGCACATTCTTCGGAGATTAAATAGGGACCCGCTGACACCTCACGATGTCCGTTGTGTGGCACATTCTCTTTTTGACCCTGTGCAATTTGGTGTTTTTGAGACCAAGTGGGCTTGTCTGGCGGCCCAAGCGGTGAAGCAGAATGCTGCGCTGGCGCTGTAGGACCCCAGGCGTGGAGTTGTTGCTGAAATGCTGCTGGGGACGGACCGTTATGAGGATGTTCAGGGGCAGGTTGGATACGATCCCCTTGTCCTTCAGCAATGCAGATCGCTGGGCATAGGGGCGATTGTGCAGACCCTGGAAATGGCTGCTCTGAAGCAGCCGTTTTCAACCGTTGTCCAGGGGGATGATGAGCCTTTTATGGTATTTGTGGGAAGGTTGATTGCGTCCGTGGAGAGGCAGGTGCCTGATCCTGTGGCGAGGGAAGTTACGATTGCAAATCTTGTTAAGTGCAATTGTAATGCAGCTTGTAGTAAGGTTATAGCGGCCATGCCTGGTGATGCTAGTATCTGGGAGATGGCAGAAGCCTGTGCAAACATCATTCCTTCGCGTCAGAAGTTGGCTGCTGTGGCTGCCGCTGTGCACAGCTGTGTGCCGGTCTGGGCAGCACCGCAGGACGGGCGGCCACAGCAGGGGAATGCGCAGGCCAGCAGGAAGCGGGGGAAGAAGGTGCAGAAGATCAAATTCCCCATGTTCCTGTGCGGTCGGTGTGGTAGGCCGAATCACATGTCTAACGTTTGTAAGGTGACTGTTCATGCTAATGGCCAGGCTTTACCGGGTTCGGGAAACATGAAGCGGAGCGCGCAGCAGGAGGGGCGCGCTCAGACACAAGCTTCCCTCCAGACCCAGGTGCCGATGGAGGTCTCCTTTGCCGGCTTGCAGCCAGCACCCGCGGATCAGCAGGCGTGGATGTCTGCACCGCAGCAACAGTTGTCTTAGACTCGTCTGAGATACGCAAGGTTCCTCTGGATGCCTTTGGTCCCTTGGGTGGGGGCATGAGTGCTCTCCTTATGGGGAGGTCCAGTGCCACCCTTCAGGGCCTCATTGTGCACCTGGGGCTCATTGATGCAGATTTTACAGGACAGATTTGTGCCATGGTCTCCACACCCACTCCCCCTGTCACAATCCCAAAAGGGACACGGCTTGCTCAACTTGTGCCTTTTAAGTCTTCTGTTCACAGGACAGCTGACCGGTCACGTGGAGCTGGTGGTTTTGGATCCACCGGGCCACCTCAGGTTCACTGGACTGCTGTCCTGACCAAGGACCGTCCCGAGATGCTGTGTACCCTGTCCGTTCCTGGTGCGACACCGTCGGAAATCCACCTTCGCGGGCTTCTCGACAGCGGTGCTGACGTCACTGTTCTCTCCCTTGCCGCCTGGCCCTCGGAGTGGCCCCTGGATCCGGTGGCGACATCTGTCGCGGGCCTGGGAGGGACGGCGCAATGTTACGTGGCCCAGCAGCCCGTGCTGGTCACGAACCCGGAGGGACAGATGGCCTGGGTTAGGCCTCATGTTACTTCCACTCCTGCCAACCTCTGGGGGAGGGATGTTCTGTCTGCCTGGGGGGTGCGTATTGGGACGGATTTTTAATGGGGGCCACTGCAGTGAAGGGCGCAGAGTGTCCTACGCCTCCTATACGGTGGCTGGTGGACAAACCCGTTTGGGAGAAGCAGTGGCCCCTCACTGATGATAAATTAGTCGCCCTTCGGAATTTGGTGCAAGAGCAGTTGGACCAGGGTCATTTGGAGCCTTCTGACAGTCCTTGGAACACTCCTGTCTTCTGTATCAGAAAGAAGTCTGGGAAATGGAGGTTGTTGCAAGACCTCCGGAAGGTCAATGCCGTGATGGAAAGCATGGGACCATTGCAGGCGGGCATGCCATCGCCTACCATGCTTCCTGCAGGCTGGCCGGTCCTCATTGTGGATCTGAAGGATTGTTTCTTTTCGATTCCTTTGCATCCCGATGATAGACCGAAGTTTGCCTTCTCGGTGCCAGCAATTAACGAGGCTGAGCCCGCACAGAGATATCAATGGAGGACATTGCCTCAGGGCATGCGTAATTCTCCTGCCATATGCCAATGGTATGTGGCCCGTGCCTTGTCTGGAGTTCACAAGCAGTTTCCTGATGCGCGTCTGTATCATTATATGGACGACATTTTGGTGGCCGCGTCCACCCAGGATGAGCTGCTGAGGATTCAGCCTCGGTTGCTCGATGCTTTGCATGCCCATGGACTGCAGGTGGCTCCAGAAAAGGTCCAACAGAAACCACCTTGGAAGTACTTGGGGGTCAAGATTCTGGAATGGACAATCTGTCACCAGGAGGTGCAATTTGTGCATTCTGTGAAGACACTGAATGATGCTCAGAAATTGGTAGATGTCATCACTTGGTTATGTCCGTATTTGGGATTAACCAATGCACAGCTGTCTCCTCTGTATGATTTGTTGAAAGGAGACTCTGATCTAAAGTCGCCTCGCACACTGACCCCTGAGGCGTGTAAGGCATTGGAGGTGGTTCAGCAAGCTGTTTCGGCTTGTCAGGTTTATCACATTGATCCCTCCGTTGATGTCACTGTGTTCATCACCACTCCAGATCTGCATCCCACAGGTATCATTGGTCAATGGAGTGACAAATGGTCTGATTCCTTGCACGTTCTGGAATGGGTTTTCCTGCCCCATCAGCCGCAGAAGACGGCAACTGCATTGTTTGAGCTAATTGCTCGCTTGATAATCAAATGCTGACAATGGTGTTTGCAATTGATGGGTGCGGATCCTGCAGAGATCATACTCCTGGTACAACGGAAGGATTTTGACTGGAGCTTTGCAAACAGTGTGTCCCTGCAGAGTGCTCTGGAAAATTTTTCAGGGCAGATCACTTATCATGTGCCCAGCCATAGGCTGTTGCATATGGCGAAATCCACACAAATCTCTTTGAGGCCCAAGAATAGTCAGGAACCCGTGCAAGGACCCACCGTCTTCACTGACGGTTCAGGGAGAACGGGAAAGGCCATTGTCACCTGGAGGGATGGATCTGAGTGGCAGGTTCTGGAAGGCCATGAGGATGGGTCAGCCCAATTGGTTGAACCGAGGGCTGCTGTCATGGCATTTGAGAAATTTTCCCAGGAACCTTTCAACTTGGTCACGGATTCCGCCTATGTGGCTGACATCGCACAGCGGTTGGGTCATTCGGTTTTGAAGGAGGTCAGTAATCCTGCCTTGTTTCATTTACTGAAGACCTTGTGGTGTGCCATTCAGGCCCGAGTTCATCCATTTTATGTTCTGCATGTGAGGAGTCACACCGATTTGCCAGTTTTTATAGTAGAAGGTAATGCGAGGGCTGACAAGTTGGCTAACCCAGCGTGGGTAGTGCCTCAGCCTGATACACTCGTGCAGTCCGAGGCATCCTGTGGGTTTTTCCACCAGAATGCACATACCCTGCAGAAGCAGTTTCAGCTGACACCAACTGAGGCTGGTGACATTGTCGAGTCATGTGATGACTGCCATGCGCTTGCTCCGCCTTTGCTGGCAGGGGTAAACCCCAGAGGCCTTAGGGCCTTGGAGCTTTGGCAGACCGATGTCACCCAGATTGCCGAGTTTGGCCAGCTCAAGTATGTGCATGTCACGGTGGACACGTTCTCCTCTGCGATGTGGGCTTCGGCTCACACTGGGGAGAAGGCCCGTGATGTCCTTGCCCACTGGAGGCAGGCCTTTGCCGTTCTGGGCATACCTTCTGCTGTGAAAACCGACAATGGTCCTGCTTACGCATCACAAAAGGTGCGGCAGTTCCTGCAGTTGTGGGGTGTCTTGCACAAGTTTGGTATCCCTCATTCTCCAACTGGTAAAGCTCTTGTAGAATGCGCTCATGGTACTCTGAAGCAGGTTCTGCAAAAACGGGGAATGCAGGGTGAAACCCCGCACAGTCGGTTGGCAAAAGCTTTGTGCACAATCAATCATCTCACAGTGCCGCAGAACTCAAATAACCCTGTTATTTTGAATCACCATCTCTCATTACAGGCTGCGGACGAGGCACATCAGCTTCGAGCGAAAGTTCGGGTGCGGAATTTAGTCACCAAACAGTGGGAAGGTCCCTATGACCTTATCGCTTCGGGGCGCGGGTATGCTTGTGTATCCACAGATACTGGGGTACGCTGGGTACCTTCAAAATGTGTTCGCCCTGACCTGCGACCGCAGAGACAGAATCCAGCTGACAGGCAAGATGGAAACCGTGACCAACCTGAAAGGCATCAAGCGGGGGAATCATTGAGTGATGATTCGGATGCAGATGTTGAGAGTGATCACTCCGATGACTCCTCTGCAAGTGGACATTGAACGTTGTTCATATCTTCCTTTTCACATTGTTCATTTTCTTTTCCTTTTTCTTTTTAAACGGAAAAGGGTGAGATGTCACCCTGGTTTTTTAAGATTTTCTAAGCCTTCTGATGTTGACATTCCTGGAGTGAATTTTCTCACACACTTTCTGTAAATAACTCATTGTTTTACATTCCTTTATGGAGGAGGAGAGAGTTGATGGACTGTTGGTTTGACCAGTGACATTGCAGAGGTGTCAATGTCACCTTCCAATCCACTGTCACTTTTGTAAAGCTATAAATATTGGAGTCAGAGAATAAAACTTCCCTTTTTTCCCTTCACCTTGAGTGGTGGTGTGCTTGTGCTCTCTCGTGTCTTTCAGCGACAAACACTTGTCTAGAATAACTCCCTAAGCTGCAGAAAAGTTTATCTAGCAAGATATTAGGAAGTTTGAAGCTTAATAATGGAGCTGTGTGCATTGTGTTTGAAGGCTCACAAGCAGGTATTGTGTTTGAAATAAGCAAACATTGTTTAACCAAAGGTACCTGTGCTTACAGTGGTTGGATGGAACTACTGTCAATGTGCTTTTGCTGTGTGTGATTGGTCACAAAACTTATAAAGTGAGTTGTGACATTGAGTTCTTCATCTGCTGCATGGGATGTGAGCTGGTGGCATCTTCCCATTGCCATAGCCATGGAATGAGGCTGATGCTGGAAAATCAAACAGCTCGAGGCACGTTCCAGCAGTCCCGTCTCATTCGTGGTTTGTAAATAGCCCTCAGCCAGCATCAAAGAGGATCCAAAGTAGGGCAGTACAGGTGACCCTGGCAAACCTGCCCTGTGAGCAAAGACTGAAGGAGTTCAGTCCCTTTTCCTGGAGAGGACCTGAGGGACCCCAGCCCAGCAGCCCAGGATGTACAGGGCAGATCTGAGGAGGATGGAGGGTCTCTCTGCAGGAGGAGCCCATGGGGAAGGCAGTGGGTGGTGGGTACAAGCTGTGCCAGGAGAGGTTTCACCTCATTATAGAATAAATTTTAACAAGGAGAGCAGTCATTCACTGGAACAGCCTTTCCAGGGACAGGTCCCCATCACTGGAGGGCTCCTCATGCAGGTGGTCAGGGTGGAGAAAATCCCTGTGGGCTTCCCTTCCCAGAAAACATTGAACTAGAAAATCTTTCAAGATCCCTTCCTGCCTGGGCTGCTCTAGGATTATTCTACAATTCTATCATCTGCAGAAAACAAGACTGTAAAATTATGATGGGCTTTTTCAGTTGTTACTGTACAGAAGCTTTGTATTTGAGGATTACAGGTGGTGGTCCTGCCCATCCCATGGCCCTCACGTGGGAGAGCCACACTCAGGTATGAGCCAGCACCCGCTGGTTTCTGAGCCTGGGGTGGCTGCAGGGATGGGGACACAGGGGCTGTCCCTGGGACCTGTGGAACTGCAGCTGGTCTGGAAAGCCAGGTTTCCTGGTTTGGAAAGCCAGGTGCCTGCTAAGGAGGGCAGGAGCCTCCCCTGAAATGGAGAATGTGAACCCTCCCCACCCCTCCCAACTGCTATAAATTTTAAATTAAGGGCTCTCAGGCAAAAATATGGGAGCAGGAAATAACAGTTCTTTAACAGGGAAAGGAAAAAAAATAAAGGATAAAATATGCAGTGAAAATAAAGGATAAAACATGCAGTGAACCAAACCAACACTGCCAGAGTCAGAACCCAGCCTGACACGCTGTGGGTCAGGCTGTTGGCAGCAGTCCCATTGGAATTGTGGCTCAGCACTCCTGCAGTGTCAGGGCTGGTTCTGCTGGAGCAGGGATCCTGGAGAAGGGTGCAGTCTCTGCCTCTGAAGATCCAGGGGAAGGAGAGGCAGCTGCTGTTCCTCTGGGAATCCAGTGGAGAAGCCGTGCTGGTGTTCCAGAATCTCCAGATTATATCCAGGTAGGAATGCTTGGCTCCTCCCTCTGGGCTCACATCTGCCAATGGGATGCTGTAGTTCTTATCAGCCATGCAGGGACATTCAATGGCTGTTATCAGCAGGTGTCCCCTCCCGAGGGAGGAGTGAATGTGGTCACTCAAAGAGAGAGAGAGATAAGGCAAACTGCCCACTTGACAAAGTGCCATACAGATGGTAATTGACAACATTTTGCATTGCAATCTTCAACATGGTCACAGCACGTGCCCCACAGCCACCTGTCCCTGCACCCTGTGAACCCCACTCCCACCCCAACCTCCTGTCCAGCACTTTCTGTGCCCCACAGTCCTTTTCTGTGCTGAGTTGCAGCTCTCCTGTGCTCTCTCTATCCCAACATCATGGCCAGTGCAGCAAGGATCAGTGTGTATCTACCATTAAATGTCTTTTTATTTATGCATGAATAATTGAAACCTTGCATTATTAATGTTTTAATTAACCTTTACACAAGGTTCGCTGTTTTTAATGCCTCCTTTCATCTCCCTGAGCAGTCTCTATAATGTGTTTAACTGTTGACTTTATGTCCTGTCAGTTGTGTGAGGTTTTTAACTGCAGTGTGTGCATCTTCAGAAAGAAGTCACTGCTGAAAGCCATGGAATTGACTCCTCATGAAAATCCTTCCCCATTTATGATTGCTGCCATTGCTAAGCTCTGTCTTGGAAAGGCTGATGCATTTTGCCCTGTGCTGCTGCAGCTTTTCCTGTCTCTCCCTGCACTAGGAAAGAATCTGGGTAATTTTCCTGACTCAGAGCTGGCAGCAGAGAGGAATGAGCACATGCTTTCCTTTGGGAAGCCAGGCTGGGAGCTGGCAGATGCCCTGGCTGCAGGGGGCTGCATTATTTACTATTTTATTTAATGTTGCTGCCTCAGGTGTACAAAGGCGCTGATGAATCCATGGTGAGCCTGTCTCTGTCCTGTGGGTAGCACAGTATTTCTCTCCCAGCACAGTGATAACCCATGGGACATGGAGCTGGAGGACCTGATCAAAACAGAACTCAGTGAAATAAGTAAATAAATAAAGCAATGCCATTAGGAAGGCATAAAGGGGCTCCAGAGCTTGCTCCCCTGACCTGGGACAGCTGTGTTTGCTCCCACCTTCACCACCATCTTCAAGAAAACTCTGACTTTGTGCTCAAGAAATCACCTGACCCCACCAGAATGAAGCTGTGGCTGATCCCACCAGTGTGAAGCTCTGGCTGAGGTGGAGCCAGGTCCCCCCTGCAGGTTCAGGAGGAATCATGAGCTCAGGTGATGCAGGAAAAGGTGCAAACAGCTCCTGCAAAGGAAACCCAATCCTCTGCTCACTGTTGCTGTGATGCTGCTGCCTCACAGCCCAGGGCAGCTGTGGGAATCTACAAATCTACACAAAAATGCTTTAAGCAGGTAATAAGCAGAAATATTATAGTAAGGGTATGAAACACAAGTAATAAACAACATGATTATGAATGTTTATTTTTAGGTTAACAGACTGGGGAAATTGTGGGAATCCACAAAATCAGAGAGTTTTGGGAAAGCTGCAAAAGGCAGGCCCCAGAGACAGCAGAACTGGGATTGGAGCTGAGCAGCAGCCATGAGATTGGTCAGCAGAAAAAGTATTTCAACTGTAGAAAAGCAAGGAGAAGTAGAACAATGGTCTGAGTATTAACACTTGTCTGGAATAACTCCCTAAGCTACAGAAAAGTTTATCCAGTGAGATGTTAGGAAGTTTTCAGCTTAATAATGGAGCTCTGTATGTTGTGTTTGAAGGCTCACAAGCAGGGATTGCATTTGAAATAAGCAAGCATTCTTTAACCAAAGGTATCTGTGCTTACAGTGGTTGGATGGAACTACTGTCAATGTGCTTTTGCTGTGTGTGATTGGTCCCAAAACTCATAAAGTGAGTTGTGACATTGATTTCTGTGTCTGCTGCCTGGGATGTGAGCTGGTGGCATCTTCCCATTGCCATAGCCATGGAATGAGGCTGATGCTGGAAAATCAAACAGCTCAAGGCACGTTCCAGCAGCCCTGTCCTTTTGGGGATTTGTAAATAGCCCCCAGCCAGGGATAGGCAGTTACCCGGACAGGTGCTGGCACTGCAGGAGCTCCATCTCACATCAGCACCCAGCCCTCACCCCCAGCTCACACCTGTCCAGGTGTGTTCAGCCGCCCTGCCTCCTGCTCAGGGCTCTCCCACAGCTGTGGTGGCTGCAGTGCAGCCAGCACCTGGCTCGTCTTCTTATTTTGGGCTTATCTTCTCCTAATAGACCAAAATCCCTGCTGTCTGAGCCTCCAGAACTCAGAGATGCTGAGGGGTGTGACCCTGTTCACAGGGGTCTCAGGTTGAGGGAATAGATGTGGATCTGACTCCATGTTTCAGAAGGCTGATTTATTATTTTATTAAATATATTACATTAAAACTATACTAAAAGAATAGAAGAAAAGGTTTCGCCAGAAGGCTAGCTAAGCTAAGAATAGAATAGAAATGAATGATAACAAAGGTTTGTGGCTCAGTTCTCTGTCCAAGCCAGCTGACGGTGACTAGCCATTAATTACAAACATCCACATGAGCCCAATCCCAGATGCACCTGTTGCATTCCACAGCAGCAGATAATCATGGTTTGCATTTTGTTCCTGAGGCCTCTCAGCTTATCAGGAGGAAAAATCCTAATGGAAGTATTTTCCATAAAAGATGTCTGTGACACAGGGGTATCTGAGAGAATGAACAAAAATTAAACGGTGTGGCTGGGGGAGCCCAGCCCTCCTCCCCCAGCTGCACTCCTGCACGTGGCTCTCACTGTGTCAGGCACAATAATGTCTGTAGAAAGCACCAAACCAGTAATAGTGCCTGCGACCTGGACCAAAGGGATTTTCCTGTGCCCAAATGACTTTATTGCCAGGGACAGCAGCATGTTGGCTCCTGGACACTCTGCTGAAGCCACAGACGGCTGCTTAATGGGGAAAATAACGGGACAGTAATTAATAATTGTGATGAGCAAGGTTTTCCATTAACTGATCACATATGGCAAGTAATTCAGCTTAAAATTTGTCATTATCACTTTTCCAGCATAAATTGAGAAAGAATGGTGCTTCATTAAATCTGTAAGGCTCTTCCAGAGTAAGCAGCTACTGACCATTCACAATAAGCTAATTAAAACCCTTTCACAAGAGAAAGAGCAAAGGTTGGTGGGAATAAATTGAATTCCTGTTAGCATGTGCTCAGCACTGACTGATGTACTGGAGATGCTCTATCTGCATCCACTCCATCTCAGTCAAGTGCAACCTTTAGCATGCAACTATTGTCACCTTTTCATTAGTAACTGCTGTTAAATGCCATAACAATCCAAGCTGTAGTTCCATTTTTTTCTCAGTTTACCATGCAATCTCCTGGTAATAGTTCCTTTTACACCAAATTGCACGTAAAGAAAAAAAAAAAAAAAAAAAAAAAAAAAAAAAAAAAAAAAAAAGGGGGAAAAAAAGAATAAACCTGGTGGTTAATCCTGATAAATTGATTTATTCACATCTCTCTGTCATCCTCCTCTTATTATTATATTTAATAATAATAAATAATAATAATACATTTAATATATAATATATAATATATAACATATTAAAATAATATATTATATATTTTATATATGTATATTTATTTATATTTATATGTATATTTACATATAATATATAATATATAATATATAATATATAATATATAATAGATAATATATAATATATAATATATACTAAATTATAGATTATAATATATTTAATAAGAGGAATATTCTATTAAATATATATTAATATAAATTAAATATTATATATACATAATATTTAATAATGCTCGGGCATTGAGCACTCACTGTTTGCCCTTCCTAGGTGACCTCTGGGCTCAGAGGACAGGTGCCTGGGTGTCTTTGTGCAAACAGGAGTAGAAATGTTCAGGGAACTCCTTTTCCTCCCTTTTGCCTTTAAGCCAATTGGCAAATACAGAACGTTTCATCCAGCTGGTGCCTGAGAGGTTTCATTTTCAGACAGGGACATCTCTAATAAACACCACTGACCCTGCCTGGGGCTCTGTGCCCTTCCCTTCCCTCCGAGGGCATCCCAGGGCCACGGGAGCAGGGACAGCCTGGGCACTGGCTGCTCCCTGCACCATTAACAACCCCCTCTCTCTCCTGGCCTTCGGGGCGGCAGTCACAATGAATAACCAGCACCGATGGTGCATGAGCACCAGACCCTGTCTGCTCTCTGTGGAAACCTTCCCCGCTCCACCTCCACAGAGCCCTGCAGCTCAGCAGCGCCTGCAAGGATTTAATCAACAGCTCTCTGTAAAGCAGCAGTTTGTAAAAAACCATTCCCTCACCGCCCAGCAATATCTGCCCTGAATTTTTTATGAAACGATTCATTGATTTCAGGAGTGCAAGTTCAAGTGGAGTGGAACTGTGAGTAAATTCTGATGAAATGCAGCACTGAGTTTGTTTCTAAAAACAGGGTAAAAATGAAAAAGATGAAATGTTTCCTGAGGGAGTTGAAAGAGCTCCAAGAGTTGCTTGAAGATCAGGTTTTGGGGCTGAGCTCTGCAGACAGAAAAGGGGGCTGCTGTGAATGCATGAAGGCTCTGGGGCTGGAGGGGGCACAGGCTGCAGAGAAATTCTCACAGCTCAGATGCTCTTCTCACTTCTGGGCTCAACAATACAAATGGGCAGAATTCTGGCAATGCCTGGAGCATGCTGAACCCTGTAAAAGTGTCTGTGAGCTCTGAGATCTAAAGGCCCTTCTGGAGAGGGGACAGAACTGTTTGCATCACTACTGAAAACTGTTTGGCTTTTATTAGTGTGCAGAATGGCAAATATTATAACTGCATTATTACTGTGTTAAGTTCCTCCTTTAAAGAACAAACAGCTGTGTAACTGCAGCAGTGAGTTAACACCTTTGTGATTCAGGTGTTTATTGTATTCTCCATTTCCAGCTGCTGGTCTCCTCTCTGGGAGCACAGCCCTGGATGCCAAATGTGTACACCCTTAGTCTGGAAACTCATTTCTGCTCTAACCTTCCAGGGAGCACAGGGAAATCCTGAGTGTGCCCAAAGCTGTGCTGAGGCTCTGTCCTTTGGCCCCCTCCCCTGTGCCCCCCAAAGGCCCCCACAAGAGCCAGCAAACCCTGCAGCTGCCCAGGGCAGGGCCAGCCCCCAGGCTGCCCCAAGGGGGTGGCAGGTGCCAGGCCCCAGCTCTGCCTCCGTGCCTGAGTTTGGGTTTATTGCCACTAAAGGTGAAGCACCCCGGGTGTGGGCTCACCAGAGCTGATGTGAGAGGGTGTCTGTGATTTTCCATGAACCAGCGACGTGTGCTTGCCCTGCCCACCTGTATTGCCAGTCGGGGGCTATTTACAAACCACGAACGACACGGGGCTGCTGGGAACACACCTCGAGCTGTTTGGTTTTCCAGCATCAGCCTCATTCCATGGCTATGACAGTGGGAAGATGCCAGCAGCTCACATCCCAGGCAGCAGACACAGAAATCAATGTCACAACTCACTTTATGAGTTTTGGGACCAATCACACACAGCAAAAGCACATTGACAGTAGTTCCATCCAACCACTGTAAGCACAGGTACCTATGGTTAAACAATGCTTGCTTATTTCAAATCCAATACCTGCTTGTGAGCCTTCAAACACAATGTACAGAGCTCCATTATTAAGCTTTAACCTTCCTAATATCTTGCTAAATAAAATTTCTGCAGCTTAGAGAGCTATTCTGACAAGTGTTAATACACAGACTATTGTTCTATTTGTCCTTGCTTTTCTACAGTTTAAATACTTTTTCTGCTGACCAATCTCATGGCTGCTGCTCAGCTCTGCTCACAGTTCTGCTGTCTCTGAGGCCCACATCGTGCAGCTTTCCCAAACCCCTCTGATTTTGTAGATTCCCACAACCTGCTCCTCATGGCTGGAGCCTGGCTTTGCTCTGGAATGGAAATCTCAGAGCAGCCCTCGGGGGCTCTCTTCCTTTCCCCAGTCAGCTCCTCCTGTCTCACAAGCAGCAGAGAGGGGCTGTGCCCCCTCTCAGGCTGCCCCTGCAGCCCCTGGGGATGGTCACTGTCTGTCCCAGCCTGGCCCTGGGGGCTCTGCTCCCCCCTGCTCTCACAGGGCTCCTCTCTGGACAGGCACCTCCTGTGCCAGGAGCCCAGCATGCACACAGGGAGCAGCAACGGCACAGGATGAAGCACTGACACCACCGGAGGCATCACATTTTCAAATGAAATTACATAAGAGCTCTTCCATATGGCTTAGCAATGAAATTACTCACAGCAGCTGGTCTAAGAGGGAAAGTTTCAGTGACTCTGTCCACAAACAGTGGTAATACAGACCTTCAGAAATAATTTGTGTATCTGGCACAAAATTTTGATGATGAGCTCTCCATCCTAGTGAACGTGTCAGATGTACGCTCAGGAACTCCCTGTTCTCTGAACCTGGAGTGACTCACCAGGCTTTGATGGGTGGCAGCTTTGGAAGGAGCTGCTGGCTGCCATAGCTGTGGCCACACACAGGTTCTGCTGGGCTTTCTGCATGCTCTGTCCCAAAGGCAGGCAGCCCTGACACCCTCAGGTCCTGCCCTGGGCACTGGGAGGCCTCACACAGGGGTGCCTCTGTGCCTCTGTGCCTCTGTGCCCAGTGCCAGGGGCTCTCACAGGTACATGAGCAGCAGATAGACTGCCTAGAAACAAAATGGGTAAAAGGCACTCTGCACAGCATGTTAAATAATTGTCCAGATGAAAGCAGGATAAACTATAGGTGGGAATCTGAATGGGATCAGGTATGGGATTTTTTCCTAAAAGGAGGGGATTCAATAATGCCATGTAATGCAAAACCCTGAAAAGTGTGGGGAGCCAAGGGGCATAGAAGGAGCAAAACAAAGTGAAGGGTCAGAGAGGGCACATGAGGAGGGGGAGAGCAGAGGGGGAATTTCTCTGTGTCACAGAGTGTGGGACCGATGGGGGGTAGGACGGTGGGGACAGATGCAGAGCAGAGGTCTCTGGAGCCAGGTCTGGAACTTGTGGTTTATTGCAAAGGGCCTGGGTGCAGGGCCCTGCTGGGAGCTGCCAAACACAGCTGGAGCAGGACTGAGAGGAGAGAGGGAGAGAGAGGGTGAGAGGGTGAGAAGGTGAGAGGGTGAGAGAGTAAAAGGGGTAAGAGAGCAAAGTTCCCATTACAATACTACAAATCTTCTTCTGTGCTGAATATTCTAATTCTCACTAACCAATCTAGTACAAGACACAAATCCTACAGCATTTACATACAGCCTATAAGAATCATTATATTACCACACTGTGTAACATTTTAAACCCTAAAAACTCCTCTTTGGTCGCTTCTGCCAAGCTGCAGGGCCTGCTCTGACCCTCGGGCCTGTCTGCAAGCAGAGGGTGTTGTTCCATCAAAAGGGGATCACCTTCAGCCAGCCACACCATTGTTTTCCAGTTGTTCAGTAACTGAGGGGTCTCAAAGCTTGCTTTCATTTCAATCTCACTTATAGTTTCCATATTCTCAAAATCTTTTGCCAGGCAATCGTATTTGTAAGGCTTTCCTGTTTCATCTTTCCCAACATGTCCCCTGTGTGTCACTGCACACTCCTGTACACACCCCAGTACACACACCCTGGCACAGCCTCCAGGCTGGGGCAGCACAGGGAACAGGGATGTCCCACGGCTGGGCACTGCCCCAGGGATGCCACGGGTGGGCATTGCACCAGGGATGCCAGGGGAGCAGCCCACAGCTGGGCACTGCTCCAGAGATGCCAGCACAGAGGGAGGGCAGCCAGGAGTGGCAGCAGGACAGGCTCCTGCTGCAGGGGAGGCTGTGTGCAGCCCAGGGGACAGGATGCAGCTCCCTGTGCTGGCACAGGCACTGCAGGGTGTGCCAGGGAATGTGTCCCTTCCCTATAATCGTGTGGCTCAGAGTCTCTGTGTTCCTCTCTGTACCAAGAGAGCTGTACCAAGGCACTTTGCCAAGGGGAATATCTGTGCTAGCACAGGGCTGCCACCACCCAAAGCACACAGTGTGGTGGCACCTCACTCCCCAAATGCATCAGAGGGCGATTGGGAAGGGAAAGCTGAGCTCATCTCACACACCCTTGAAGGCCCCTGGGGCACCACCCCACTTTTTGAGGGGATCATCTCACTCCTCCCACTGTTCTTCCAGTTTCCTCCCTTTGCCTTCTGGTCAGTGATAAAGAAATACAATTTTGAAATAAGTCTTTAACATTTTTAATAACTCACAGTTCTGTGGCCAAGCCAAGCACAGACAAAGTGAAGCCAGCTCAGAGGTGGTTTGGGAGCTCCCTGCCACCCTTCAGGGTGTCCAGAGGCTGTGCTGGCAGAAGGGACCCTCTGGAGCCTCCCAGCCACCACCTGCCCAGCCCTGGGCACTGGAGCTGCTCTGTAGGAGCTGCCAGCCCAGCCCTTGGCATCTCCTGCTGCCCAGCCCTGCCCTGGGCATCTCCTGCTGCCCTGCCCTGGCCCTGGCATCTCCTGAGCCCTTCCAGCCACAGGCTCTGCCCTTCCCAGCCCTTGGCATCTCCTGCTGCCCTTCCCTGCCCTTGGCATCTCCTGCTGCCCAGCCCAGCCCTTGGCATCTCCTGCTGCCCTTCCCTGCCCTTGGCATCTCCCGCTGCCCTTCCAGCCTCAGGCTCTGCTTCCCTGTCCTTGCTGCCCATGGCCCACAGTGATGGTGACACTGGGACTTTGTGCACGTGGGGAGAAACTCCCATTACCTTTGAGGCACATTAAAATAGCACTGGCAGACAGCGGCTGATCCCAGCTCCACTCAGGGTCAGTGGGAAAAGGAGAAGTTGGAATTTCACACAGCACTGAGAAGAAGATGTGTTTGTCATACTTTAAAGTGAGCACTGAGTCACTCGTGGGAGCAGCAATGCAGAAATCAATGGGTCTGCACAGGAACAGTGGCTCCTGGGCCCTGGGGAGGATGTTAGGGAATCCTCCCCATTTCCAACATGCAGGGCCTGGCCAGCAATGGGCCCTGTGCCCCTCTGTGGGTGCTGGGATGGCCTGGGGCAGCTCACAGCTGCTCTGTGCAGGGTGCTCAGATAGGAAATGAAAACCTTCCCTGTTCCTCATGAATGGCTGGGAGCTGAGCTGAGCCTGCACTGCGCGTGGTCTGAACAATTATGATTATTTGAGAAAACCAGGATTAAACCTAAACTGGCAATTCAGAGTTCCAGGCAGAAGGAACCTCAGCACAAGTTTAAACCAACTGAAGGAATCACTGTTCATCTCCCAGTTCCACTTGTGTTTTTTTCCTTGAAAAGAATAAGATTCTTTTCAAGCTTGGGAGCATTTTAGCATCAGTCTTCCTGACAAGAGCCTTCCTTCAGCTCTATTTTAGTCATCAGAGAAACTGTGAGCCTGAGGTAACCAGGTTGAAGCCCTTTGAAATGAGAACCTTCCTTTATGGAAATGCCTCCATGGAAGCCTGCAGACCTCTCCACTCCTGAGAGCATAATTCTGAAAAATGCATGTATTTTATGATTGGCTTTTTGCAAATATTAAAATGAATATTATATGTGTTGAGTTAGAAAGTAATGCTGTGTTAATTCTCTTAAGTACTGTGTTAAATATAGTTTTAGGTTATAAAAATTGTTAAAATAGAGACAATGCTATGTAGGATACTTTTTTAAAGAAAGGACTTGCAGTGAGATAGCAGCCACAGGACACCTGAATCTTTCAGAGAAAGAGAATTTATTGCTCCATTATCAGGAGAAATTAACTTCTTCCCACCTCAAAGGCGCTGTCAGGATCCAGAGGAAGAAGCTGACCCTGCCCAGACAGAATCCTGTGTTTGAATGGAATTTATGCATAATGGATGAGCTGTATGAATATGCAACAGGCTGTTGCTTTTAAGGGTTAATCCTCTGTTAATGTGGCGCCTTTTTTTGGGCTTGTGCTGCCCAGAAAGAGGTACCTGGACTGTCTGTAACTCTTTGTTTCTGTTATCTTATATTGTCCTAATTCAAATCGTCCAAATTATTATTACTCTAATTGTATTACTATTTTTATAACTATTTTATTACTATTAAACTTTTAAAATTTTAAAACCAAGTGATTGGCGTTTTTCACAGTAATGACAGTGCCATTGCTCACTGCAATTTCCTTTCCCAGAGGAGGAGAGCCCTGGGGGATCAGTGACACCCAGTGCACACCAGCAGGGATGGTTTGCATCACCCTGGGCTGGCTCACAGAAAGGCTCCTGACATCAATCCCAGGCTGCAGCACTGAGCAGCTCCATGGAAAGCCAGGCTGGCTTGGGAGCGTGGAGCAGAGCTGCATCCTGGCAGGATCAGCAGGATTTCCAGGTCACTGCCAATCAGCCCTATTAATAGCTCTCCTTATTGCTGCCCCCAGAATTGATTTGCTCTGCTTTGTCCTGCCCGAGGCAAAGCGGGAGGTGAATCAGGAGAGCTGTCAGAGACTTCCTCAGGGAGAGACAGAGAGCATCTCCTTCCACATGGGCAGGCACATCCCACCCTGCGGGCTGGGCAGCTCTGGGACACAGCACGCAGGCCAGGTGGGTGCAGCAAGGACAGGGAGCAGAGAGGGCCCTGGATTTTCTGTTCAGGTGTCCCTGTTTATTAACCAGGAGCTGCTGATTAAGGGATGCAAGGTTTGATAATGAGCGCAAGGCACTGACAGACTCCTGGTCAGTTCTCAGTGTCAGGGATGGTAAAGGAGAGGCTTGGGAAGAGTCCTGAGCCCAGGGAGCTCTGTTGCCCCAGCTCAGGCAGCAGCTGCTGGCAGCAGAGGGGAGGCGAAGGGTCCAGGCAGACAGACACCACGGACAGACAGACAGACAGACAGACACCATGGACAGGCACCACGGACAGACAGACAGACAGACACCATGGACAGGTACCACAGACAGACAGACACCACAGGGAGTTCTGGGGGTATCAGGTCTCAGAAGGGCACAGCTCCCACTACCAGCAGGATGGGCCCAAGCTCTGCCCAGCTCCCCCTCCAGTGCAGGCACAGTTTGGGGTCACTGGGACCAGAGCTGACCCAGCCCCATCCCCATTGGGTGCAGCTGTGAGGAGCAGGTGAGCAGCACAGGTGAGCCATGGAGTGCCCAGGTGAGCAGCAGTGACAGCCAGGGAGTGCCCAGGTGAGCAATCACTGACCAGACACGTCCCCAAGGGAGCAGAGGGCACACAGGTGCAATGCATGAACACGAGGGGATAAAGGGTTGGACTGAAGAACAAGAAGGGCAGACACAGCATTCTGAAGAGGTATGGGGTTACTCTGAGTGGGTTTAAGCCTTCTGGTATCGTGTGGTGGTGCTCTGTGTGTTGTGGCTGTCTCAGCTGTGATGTATGCAGTGACACACTGTGAACTGGCCTCATACCCCCAACCCCACTGCCCCACACTCAGCAGGCATCAGTCAGGGCTGAGCACAGCCCCATTTCAGTGCAGCTGTACCCTCAGTGAATCTCAGATTTAGGAATCTGCTGCTGAGGACACTGTTCCTGGTACAGCTGGTATCTGCACCTCAACAGCAAGAGTTCCCCGACACAGAGCATCAATTCTCTTCCCAGCCCATTTCCATACACCCCAGCTGCGTCCAGTCCTGGATGCACCAACCTAAGCTTAAGCCACTTTAGGTGCTCAGCTGTCAGTGCACACTTTAGACCTGCACACCTTATTTCTCAAATTGTCTGTAAATATCTGAAAGCTGCTCTGAGTCCCTGTCAGGCACTGGCCCTTGGAGAGCAGCCAGCTCAGAGATGATCCCCTGGATCCCTGAGCCTCTGGGAGCTGTTTCAGGCTCTGCCCTGAGGGGTGGGTGGCTGGAAGGAGCAGGTGCTGTGGGGTGCTGTGCAGCCCTTGATGCTCCCCTGTCCTCTCCAGTGCCCCTGCAGGCATTATCAGGTGTCATGGTGAGCTCCAGCGCCTCAAAATGCCATTTCCTGTGCATGACCAAGAGCCAGGGCACCACCAAAACCTGCATGGAGGAAAGGCCACTGTGGTGGTGCTCACAGGGGTCTGAGGATGAGGGAAGAGACGAGGATCTAACTCCATGTTTCAGAAGGCCGATTTATTATTTTATGATACATATTATATTAAAACTATACTAAAAGAATAGAAGAAAGGATTTCATCAGAAGGCTTGATAAGAATAGAATAGCAAAGAATGATAACAAAGGCTTGTGTCTCGGCTCTCTGTCCAAGCCAGCTGACTGTGATTGGCCATTAATTAGAAACAACCACATGAGACCAATCACAGATGCACCTGTTGCATTCCACAGCAGCAGATAATCAATGTTTACATTTTGTTTCTGAGAACTCCCAGATTCTCAGGAGGAAAAATCCTAAGGGAAGGATTTTCCGTAAAAGATGCCTGTGACAGGCCACCAAGTGCTGGCTTCAAGTGAGGCAGATGCCCTGCTCCCAAGTACAGGGAAGTTTTTGGTTTTTGGGGTTTTTTTGTTTAAAGTTTTCAAAAGGTGTTGCTAATGTGGAGCAGAAGCAAACCAGGTGTAATTAGCTGTAGAGCAAATGAGGCCATCCAAATCACAAGAGTTTTGATTTCCACTTTCCAGGAATGCAGCATTTCATCGCTCTTGAGAAGGGTTCAAACTCTGTGTTGCAGGATCCAGCTGGGATTTGGCAACTGATTTCCAAGAGCTGATTGTCCCCAGCGGTGGAATTAATGACAGTGCTATGAACAATCCACATCTGCACATTCTCCTGTGATGTGTTAGGCATGCACGTATCACACTTGTGATGAAATTAACTACAGAAGACACAGGATCCTCCTTTAAATACACATCAGGCAGCCCTGGCAGCTATTTAATGTGTGTCACAGTCTCAGCAATCCCCTTTCTTTCAAGAATTTGCAAGTTGTTTCAACTCATTAAACACAACCTTTCATTTAACAGTTTGTACAGTAAAAGGGATTGACTTTAAAACTATAAAACTATTTCTGCTCCACTGACAGCAGCACTTCCTTTGCTTTCACATCCTTCTGAACAGTTTATTGTAAAGCCTTTCTCCACCACAGTGCTCATTGCTTCACAAGTTCTTGCAGTTTCCTTATTACTTGAATTATTTTCATTTTTTATCCCTTGCCATCACAAGTACCCAGAATGGATAATCTGGATACATTCCAGACCCTGTGATTAGACATGTTTGCTACAAGATGGAAAAAATGGTGGCATACACCAACCCTCACCTTGAGTTCCCTGTGAGTTAGTTATCTAGTTAAAAACATGCAGTCAGCCTTCATATAGAATTTAGGCATAGAATTATGCATGGCTGTTTAACATTGCTTGATAGGATTTACAGGGTATCACAGCCATACTTGATGGGGTATTGTTGAAGATGGCAATGCAAGATGTTTTCAATTACCATCTGTATGGCAGATTACCTTTGTCAAGTGAACAGTTTGCCTTATCTCTCTCTCTGAGTGACCACATTCACACCTCCCTCGGGAGGGGACACCTGCTGATGACAGCTATTGAATGTCCCTGCATGGCTGATAAGAACTACAGCATCCCATTGGCAGATGTGAGCCCAGGGGGCGGATCCAAGCATTCCTACCTGGATATAATCTGGAGATTCTGGAACACCAGCACGGCTTCTCCACTGGATTTCCCAGAGGAACAGCAGCTGCCTCTCCTTCCCCTGGATCTCCAGAGGAAGAGACTGCACCCTTCTCCAGGATCCTGCTCCAGCAGAACCAGCCCTGACACTGCAGGAGGGCTGAGCCACAATTCCAATGGGACTGCTGCCAACAGCCTGACCCACAGGGTGTCAGGTTGGGTTCTGACTCTGGTTTAGTTTACTGCATTGTTTATTTTAACCTTTTATTTTTCTCCTTTCCCTGTTAAAGAACTGCTATTTCCTGCTCCCATATTTTTGCCTGAGACCCATTTAATGTAAAATTTATAGCAATTGGGAGGGGTGGGGAGGGTTCACATTCTCCACTTCAGGGGAGGCTCCTGCCTTCCTCAGCAGACTCCTGGCTTTCCAAACCAAGACAGGTATCACAGCCACACTGCCTTGGTTGAAACCTGCAGCACAGCACCCACACAGTCCCTGGCCCAATCTGCTGCTCAAATGCCACTGCCGGGGAGGTGTCCCCAGCTGGCACAGCCACAACAGGCCCCAAGCCCAGCTTGGTACCCTGCTCCCAGCACAGCTCCCTGCAGTGCCCACAGCTGTGGCATTTTTCCCTGGAAGCCAATGAGGTGGTGCCAGGAGCTCAGTGTGAACAGCTGGGTAAAAATCATTCATAGAGCAAAACCCGCACAAATGAACAACAGTTTCAGTTGAGAAAGGCAGAAAACAACTCCCATGCTAAGTGGGGTCGGGTGAGATTTGGATCCAGCACTCGCCCTAGGCAGAAATGAGACTGAAAGATATTCATGCATCAAAGTCACTGGGGTCCAGAGAGAATTTCTTTCCATTTTGTCATTTTCTGGTCTAGGCCTGAGTGGCATCACAAGCAAAGCCCAGTGACCCAGCTGGCAGCAGCTCAGGCCTGTGCCAGCATGTACCTGGTATGACCCTGGTGAGGGCAGCTCAGTGCCCATGCCCCTGCCAGCACCACCAGCTACAGGACACACTGTGCAGCAGCTCTAGTTCTGGACACCATTATTTCATTTGGCAGAGGATATTTTTCCAAATGGCTCCCTTTAGAGGGTCTTTTGAGCCTCAAATTGTGCTGAACAGCAGGAAGCAAAATCCCCTTGTGTGCAGACTTGCCCTGCCCAGTGTCACAGCTGTACCCAGTGTCAGCACACCTGTGGGGCACACAGCTCTGTCCCCTCCACCTGCCCCTGCCCTGTTTCAGCTGTGTGTATTTCATGCACCCATATCTCCACACATCCCTCTGTCTGGGAGATGTCTGTGCAGGCAGGCAGGAATGTGTGTCAGTGGTGTGTGGGAGCATCCTCACACCCCAAAGCTGGTACCAAAGAATCAGGAGTGTTGGTTGGCCTCTCCTCACAGAGCTGTGCTTCTTGAGTGAGTTATTGGATAAAAGAGTGCCTGCTTCCATGCAGTCTGTCCGTGTGGGACATGGAGACAGGAGGAACAGAGGGGAGGGCTCAGTCCTGAGGGCCTGGGGCTGTGACAAAGGTCTGCCCCTCTTTTGTGTCCATATAATGTCTGAGCTACAAAAAGCAATAGATTCCAGTGAAGGCACTGTTGTACCGTTTTGGTTTTGTGATGACAATATGTGGTGTGCACATCACCAATATTTTCTCTAAACCTTTATGAAGAATGTTAGCTTGTAAATAG
>NW_026992650.1:0-41868 GCF_028769735.1 Zonotrichia leucophrys gambelii
GGGGAGAGCCCAAGGCAGCACGGCCAGTGCTGCCCTGGAGAGGGGACAGAGGAGACTGGGAGATGTCAGGGAGACGGTAGCAACCCTGCGCCTGCTGGCAGGATCCATCTCCCAATCCTCCCTGAGGCAGGGAAGAGGGTTTAGGGATGTGAGGGGAGGAACGGGGAGAAGGGGTGTTAAACTGGGGTCCCGAATGCTTCCCAACATTTTCTACAGATGTAACAATAAGGCCAAAGGATAAAATTTCCCCACTGAAAGATTCCCTTTAACTCGAAGAACGTAGAACCTTTTCCCTCTATGGTCCCAGAACTCATTAGAATGGATTCCTTCATAACATCAGAAAAATACTTGAACAACCAATGAAGAAAAGATTTTAAATCTCCCTTTGAAAAATGAAAATTTTCCCCAGCAAGGATTCCGTTAACTTGTATAAACTTGGGTATAAACTTCCCTCTGTGGGTGGGTCAGTTTGGCTCCCATCCCCACACTTCCTCCCAACATCCAAGAGGAAAAGAAGTCAAAGGAAAGACAAAAAAGGGTGACCCCCAAATATATTAGTCACAAGACAGTGGGTCAACAAAAGCTCTCCAGGTGCTCCGTCAGCTCCAACCGATCTTCTCACCTCAAGAAGGTTGCCAGTCGCCTGTGGGATTGCCCCAATAAAACTTAAGAGTCTCCTCTGGGAACTGGCTGCTCTGAACATGGCTTAGTTTCAGTAGCAAACAAGCTACTGAAGACACCTCCAGGAATGCTCTGAAGAGGTCCTTGTTCAGGCTGCCAGCTGTCACAAGCCGCAAACCCATTGGTGGTGGAGCGAGAGGCAGCAGAGCTGTGACCTTCCAGAAGCATCTCCAGTATTGAAGCTGCTCAGTGGCACAGGCACGCAAACACAGAATCCCTGCAGCACACACTTCTCTTGTAGAATCACCAACAACAAAGAAGCGGGAAGGGCCTATCTATGGAGGTCAAAGTAGGAGGTTTATTCCAGCCATACACAAAGGAGTCCAGGGACAAAGACAAAAAGAACAGTGGGAGGTCCGGGTTTAAATACAAGGGACAAGGGGGAGCGGATTAGAGCATCAGAGCCAATGGGCTGAGGGCTGAGGGCGGTACAGAGGGGAGACAAGGGGTGGCAGCCAATAGGGTAAAGGGGGTGGGACACTGAGGCAATATAGGGCCAATGGATATGCAGGGAAGGGAGAACATTCAAGGACATATAAATATAAGGAAAAAGGGAGGGAGAGGGCAACAGTCCAACCAGGAAGGTAGAACTGGGTACATTTGCATATACAACAAAGCATCTTGGAAGAGGGTCTGCTCAGTTGCCCTGAACAGGAGAGATTTCTCCAACTTGGGGTCTGTCTGTCTGTCCAAAGGACTATAATGGCCTTTGTTCTGTAGGCCCACCGGCCTCCACAGATGCTCAGTAGAAAAAGGGGTTAGAAGCCTTGCTTGTGAAATTTGTGGGACATGCAAACCAGAATATCGCAGCCTTCATGACTGACCACCTGGCCAGAGAGGGAACCCACTCAGACCCTGCTGGGCAAACCCACATTCCTAGAGAGACCCTTGAGGGTATTACTGAAGCTGTGCATAGCACATTTTTAAAGGTTCCCGATGCTGTGACCCCCAAAAAGCATTTACTTATGTAAAGCAAGGACCAGCTGAGCCTTATATGCAATTCAAGGGCTGCTTGAAACAAGCTCTTAAAAGACAAATAGAGAACGACATTGCCAGAGAGGTGCTGCTTTCAAAATTAGCTGTTGAAAATGCTAATGACAAGTGTAAAAAACTTCTGAAGTCCATGTCTAAGAAGAAACCCACCCTGCTGTAAATGATAGAGGCATGTAACCACCTGTGTACCTTCAGCATTGGGCAACTGTTACTTATGAAGCTGTGGGGGCTGGTATAGCAAATGCCTTTGTGTGGAAGGGGCTAACAGCGGGCCTGTTAGCTAAAGGAGTGAGAAGAAAGGTAAGAAGCAAGAAGTTGATAAGGAGCTCTCTCCAGGGCTGTAGCCAAGGAGACCAAGAGAAGTGTGGAATTGAAAAAGAAGAGAACTTTGCAGCTGGATGAAGTAATTTTAGAAAGTTAGTTGAAGTCATTGTAACTTTTCAGCAATGATGTTATGTTGATTTATTGTGGCCAATAGTTAGGGTAGAAGAAGTATCAACAATTAAAAATGTATAAAAGGTCCACCATTTTCTATAATAAAGAGTTGCCATCTGAGACTGCTTGTGATCTCTGCTTTGTGTCATGACTGCCTTGACAGTGTCATCTGGTGACCCCGACGTGATTCAACACCCTTAAGAACATCCTTGGTCTGGACCCATACGGGGTCTTAGCAACTGGCAAACGTGACTCACTGGGACCTAGTGGGGGAGGCTGCGTTGGTACAGCTGAGAATGGCGGGTGGAAACCACAGGGAAGCCCAGACCTGATTTTCTCCTATCAAGACACTTGGAAGTAGGTGAGCCACCAAGTAGTAATAATGGGAGATAATTTATCTAATGAAGAAGAGACTGTTTTGGCTACATGGAAAGTTTTGTTAAGAAATAAGGGAATTAATAGTTTAGACTATGCCCTTCATAGTAAATTGCTGTGGGCTAAATCACAGGATTTTGGCAGTGATCCTGACACAGCATTTAGTGCTAAAGCATGGAAAAAAGTTGTGGACAGACTGTGGGAAGTCATCTGAGTGGGCAATTAAACTGTTTTTGATCTAGCTGTTACCTGGGGATCACTTTTTGAGACATTAAAGGCATGGAAAACAGAGTGAGAAAAAGCAGAGCAGGACACGGACGAAGAATCGGGGTTGATAACAGAAACTGATGAGGGAGATGAGGCAGAAGGGGCCTCTGATGGGGAACTTGGTGAATCTGTCCTTGAAGAAAGTGCAGGTGCCATGCAAGTTACCAGGCAGGCTACCAAAGCTTCTGGGAAAGCTGCCAAGGCTTCTGGGCAAACTGCACAGCAGCTCCCGATGGTGCCTGAATACACTACACTGCTGCACCAGGTAGCTGAAATGCCTTTAGCAGAGAGAGAAACCCAGCCGTCTGCCCCCCTGCTTCCCTCTGCTCTAGTCCAGCCATCTGCCCCCTCACTCCCCTCTGAGCTGCATGAACAATCTGCAGGGTCATATCCTCCGTTACCTGACAGTGACAGCAACAGCAAATCAAGTGGGGAGTTGCCCACAGTGACACCTGAGTTGGGGCAAGGAACTGTTGACAGATCACCTTCTAATACCTCTAGCCTTACTGCCTGATGGACTTTGCCCCCATGTCAAGTAACTGGGCTTCCTTGACAGCCTCAGGACTTTTGGGAATTTGTTAGGAAGAAAGCAGCTGAAGAAAAGAATTGGGACATGATAGAAAGATTAGGTGCTCCAAGAATACCTCAGGAGAACGGTGCCAATGCAAATGTTGCCTGTGATAATCCTATGGCTTTTCCAGGTTTTAAAGCACCTCCTGGAACAGGGCAGGATGATAGTCATCACATCTTTGCTTGGAAGGTTGTGCAAGATCTCCAGTTGAAAGTGGCTCAGTATGGTATTAATTCCTCAGAGATAATGCAATTAATACATGTAATTAATGCAGTTATCCTTGCACCTTATGACATCATTCATCTTTCTACAATTTTATTCCAGCCAGTACAATACGGTGTATTTCGAGACACTTGGAGGCAAGTGGCTGAGTGCACAGCTCTAACAAATATGCAGTTGCCTCAACACAACCCTCCTCATGCTGTGGGTGTTGATGCCTTACTGGGCACTGGGCCTTTTGCTAACCCAGATTTACAGGCAAGGTGGGATCCCTCAATTTTGGCGCAAGCTCAGAGAATTGGCATGAGTGCTTTAATTAAAACAATGGAAATGCTCCTCTGGGATCTCATCAAGTGATGATTTGCTCTTCAGACCAGGGGTTACCAATTGATGATTTTTTCCTCCTCAGTCACTCGGGGTTCACCAATTGTGACAGTGGTCACAAGGGTTTGGAGGTGAAGAGAGAGGCGAGAATGTTGACCTCATGTTCAGAAGGCTTGATTTATTATTTTTTGATATATATATTCTACATTATAACTACACTAAAAAGAAATAGAAGGAAAAGTTCTCAGAAGGCTAGCTAAGGTCAGAATAGAAAAGAATGAATAACAAAGGTCTCTGTCTCAGCAGAGAGCGAGACCCAGCTCTGCCGGGAGTGGTCAGTAAATCCAAACATCCCCAGGAGACCAATCACGGATCCACCTGTTACATTCCACAGCAGCAGATAACCATTGTTTACACTTTGTTGCTGAGGCCACAGTTTCTCAGAAAAGAGAAAAATCCCAAGAAAGGATTTTTCACAAAAGATGTCTGTGACAGCCAGTGGATGTCATCCAGGAACCATATCAGTAGCAGTTTTGATTGATACTGGCGCAGATGTCAGAATACTCTCGTGACTTTGCTGGCTTCAATCGTGGCCTCTCGCTTATGCAAGTTTTGGACTTCTGGGGTTGGGTGGTGCCACAACAGGTGCTTTGTTAGCCATTGTAATTAATGGGAGACATCCTGATGGCCAACAAGCTAACATCAGACTCTATGATGCCAATGCAACTCAAAGTTTGTGGGGACGAGATTGTTTATCTCAATGGGGTGTCAAAATTACTACGGATTTTTAATAGGGGCCACTGTGATGCAGGGCAATGAATGTCCAGTTGTGGCCCTGACATGGTTGACAGATAAACCTGTCTGGGTTGACCAGTGGCACCTTACTACCGAAAAGCTTACTGCCCTGCAGGAATTAGTCACAGAACAATTGCAAGCAGGACATATTGAAGAATTATTCAGCTCCTGGAATACCCCTGTTTTTGTAATAAAAAGAAATGGTGAAAATGGAGACTTTTACATGATTTACGGCAGATAAATGCTGTAATGGCAACAATGGGAGCTTTACAACCAGGCCTTCTTACACCTACAATGATTCCACAGGAATGGCAAATAGTTGTCATTGGTTTGAAAGATGGTTTCTACACATTGGCTGAGCAAGAAAAAGAAAAATTTGCTTTTACTGTGCCTTCCATAAATCATGCTGCACCCAATAAAAGATATCAATGGAGGGTACTCCCCCAAGACATGAAAAATTCGCATGTTTGTGGCACAGGCCTTGTCAAAAGTGCCAGGAGGCAATTGTGAACAAACATGCTGACATGTTCAATCCAACTACATGTGATGATATCTTCTCATATGGCATCTAGAATTCCAACATATATCAACAGTTTTATCAGGTCTCTTAAACTCCAATGTCTGTGTGAATTCAAAAATTTTAGAGAAAACTTTTGGTCTGATCATTGCCCCAGAGAAAGTGCAGGAACACATGCCTTGGAAATATCTAGGTATGTTGGTGACTAACACTCAAGGTATGGCTCAGCCTGTGAAGTTAGACACTGATGTTAAAACTGCTACTGATGTACAGAAATTGGTTGGTTTAATAGGTTGGATTAGATCATATTTAGGCATAACTAATCATCAGATGCAACCATGGTTTGATTTGCTCTCAGGCATCACTTCCTGTACTGGTGAGAGGCAATTGACCCCAGCAGCAAAAAAGACCCAAGAAAAAATTGAATTAGCCTTAGCACACAAATTTGTAACAGAATAGATACCTCTGTTGGTGTTCAATTGTTTATTTTGAAGCACCATGAAATACCATGTGGAATACTGTGTCAATGGAGTGATAATTGGGAAGATCAACTGCATATTCTGGAGTGGATATTTTGATCTTTCAGATCTCAGAAAACAGCTCCAGGACTTTATAAGCTTTTTGCAGGTATCATCGTCAAAGGCCGCAGACGTTGTCATGAGATTTTGGGACACGACCCTGCGACCCTTGTGATACCTGTAAAACAGTGGTATTTTCAATGGTGCTTTGAAAATAATAATGAGTTACAATCTGCCTTATCTTGTTTTACAGGCCAAATAAAATACCATTTGCCTTCTCATCCTGTTCTAAAACTGGCCAAAGAAATTCCTTTTGAAGGGAAACAAATTTGCTCTCCTGTTCCAGTGGAAGGTATAACAGTTTTTACAGACGGATCCGGGAAAACGGGAAAAGCAGCTGTGGCTTGGAGAAAGGATGATCACTGCTAATATGAGACAATGATTCAGCAAGGATCTCCTCAATTGGTTGAACTTTGTGCTGTTCTTCTGGCTTTTACTTTATTTCCTGATTCTGTAAATAGAGTTACAGATTCCATTTATGTTGGCAATTTAGTTCTGCATTTAGATCAAGCATTGTTGTATAATATTCAAGAGAAACCATTATTTATCATGTTAGTGAAGTTATGGACAGTTATTAGTGGTCAAAAACATCCTTACTTCATCGTGCATATTTTTAGCCAGACATCATTACCTGGATTTTTTTTTGAAGGAAAGACCTATGTAGATTCTCTAGTAGCTGCTGCTGCAACCGAGACTGTACCTTATGCGTTGCAGCAAGCAATTTTATCTCATCAATTTTTTCATCAGAGTGCTCAAGCTTTACGGCAGCAATTTAAATTGTCTCCTGGTGAAGCAAAATAATTCTTTCTTCTTGTCCTGAGTTGTTGCATGACTCATGTCACTCAATATTATGGTACCAGCCCTAGTGGTCTTTCCGCTTTAGAGGAATGGCCAACTGATGTTACTAAAATGCCAGAATTTGGTTGCTTTAACTATATTCGTGTCGCAATTGACACCTTTTCTCATGCAATGGTTGTTTCAGCATTCACAGGAGAAAAAACTCATGATGCTATTCGTCATTTTCATAATGCCTTTTCTATTCTAGGTGTTCCATGTCACATAAAAATGGATAACGGCCCAGCAAATGCTTCGCAGAAAATGCAAACATTCTTTCGTGCTTGGGGCATTGAGCATTCAACAGGCATTCCACATGTCCCCACAGGCCAGGCAGTCATTGAAAGGGCCCATGGTCTTCTTAAACGTCAGGTTCAAAAACAAAAAGGGGGAATGTAACAGGAGTCACCTCAAGTGAGATTAGATAAAGCTGTTTATGTGTTAAACCTTTTGCATTCCCTACCTGACTCACAGTTATCTCCAATCTTTTACCATTTTCCCTCTTTGAATTCTAAGCAACCAGATTTCTGTAGAAATGTCAAGGTATGGGTCAAGGATTTAATTACTGGTAGGTGGTCTGGTCCAGAGGAACTGATAACCTGGGGGAGGGGTTATGCTTGTGTTTTGACAGACAATGGTCCTCGATGGGTTCCTGCTCGCTGTGTTAAACCTTATCTGGAGCGCGCAGGACAGGACAGGATGGATGGTTCCGCAGCTGAAGCAGAACATATGGATGACACTGGCTAAGGCCATAGATCAGGACATGTATTTCATCAGTTTTAATGTGCATTCATAGTAATTAAAGGGTGTGGTTTTGGTTTGCACTGATCAGGAGAATGCAAGTTTTTGGAATCTTTGTTCTAGTATTCCTGCATCTCCTTTTGAGCACTTGGGGTAGTTATAGTTTAAGATTTGAGTATTAGACATATAACTTTATGGGATAAAGTAGTTAAGAATTTTAAAAGCACTTATAGATGAAGGACAGGAACGATTGTATTAAGAATGAGAATGTTAATTTTGTTGATGGTTGTGATTGTTGCTTTGTGTTTCCCCTGTCTGCTTGGATTTTTGCAAAGGGCCCTGCAAAAATCCATAGCAGCTGTATTTACAGTTCAAAAACAAAAAGGAGGAATTTTGGGAGGATCTATCAATGGGCCTGTTAGCTAAAGGAGTGAGAAGAAAGCTGAGAAGCAAGAAGGAGCTGATAAGGAGCTCTCTCCAAGGCTGTAACCAAGGAGACAAGAGAAGTGAGGAACTGAAGAAAGAACTTTGCAGCTGGACGAAGTAATTTTAGAAAGTCAGTTGAAGTCACTGTAACTTTTCACCAATGATGTTACGTTGATTTATTGTGGCCAATAGTTAGGGTAGAAGAAGTATAAACAATTAGAAAGTGTATAAAAGTTCAGCCATGTTTGATAATAAAGAGTTGCCATCTGGGACTGCTTGTTGTCTCTGCTTTGTGTTGTGACCGCCTCTACAGTGACACCTTTGCAGCTTTGAGGACTATGCCAGGGGACTCCTGAACATGCTCCAGGGTCAGGAAATCTGGGCATTTGAATAAAAAAGTGCTATGGAATGGGGGAGGCCAGATCCAAAGCTCCCAGTATTTGCCAGCAGTCGGTGCCATAATGGAAGGCATTATGCTAATCAACAATGTTCCAAGTCGTGGATTTTAAGAGCTTTTGATATCGGGAAACAGAAGCTGAGGCACAGGGTGGCACCGCACACAGACACAAATGCCCCAGCCGATGCCTCAGCGCAGACCACAGCAAGTCCCAGCCCAGCCGCCACAAGCAGCCTTTGCCTGACCATTGCCAATTTACAACCATCCACAGCAGGGAGCGCCGGACTGGACCTGGTCACCTCCATCACAGTAACGTTACTTGAGTCATCTGTTCATTTGCTTCCCACAGGAGTTTTCGGACCATCCGGGCAGCGTATGCATGCATTGTTTATGGATTGGTCATCCACCTCTTTGATGGGACTTTTTGTTCTCCCTGGGGTTATAGACTCTGACCCTGATAATGAGAATATGATCATGGCCTGTACAATTCCATCGGCCTTTCACTGTTCCCCAAGGAACTTGAATAGCTCAATTGATATTATTTCCCCAAACCATGAGCATACTTTTCACAGACATGACGTGAAAAAGGGGATTTGGGTCTACTGCAACACCCCAAGTATGCTGGGTAAAACCTATATTAGAACAACGCCCCACATGCTGGTGTACTCTGACACCAAAAGGACAAAAGATAACACTTGACAGCCTCATAGACACAGGGGTTGAAGTTACAGTTATCTCTCAAGCCAAATGGCCCTCACAGTGGTCCCTTGCTGAAGTGCTCCAGGCATCTGCAGGCATTGGAGGAAGCAGCTGCAGCTGTCAAACCACCACTTGATACAGATCAAAGGCCCCGAGGGACACTGTGCCTCAGTCATACTGTTTGTATTACCAATGCCAACGGTACTGTGGTGGGGCATGTCCTCTCCCAATAGGGCTTTGGAATTCAATCAGATTTTTAATGGGGACCATTGGAGCGTGACACTTTAAAACTAACCTGGAAAACAGAGAAACCAGTTTGTTTGGATCAATGACCCCTACCATTACAAAAACTTTGTGCATTAAAGGAGTTGGTCCAACAACAGCTCCAGAAAGGGCATATTGTCCCTGTCCCTTCCACTCGTCCTTGGAATTCTCCCATGTTTATTACCAAAAAACAAACTGGCAAATGGCATTTACTCCATGACATTTGAAAAATGTAGCTATGAAGGTCATAGAGGCCATACAGTCTGGTCTCCCATCTCCTACCATGATTCCCCAAACTTGGCACTTGACTGTTATGTAGCAGATAGGGCCTGGCGTTCGGAAGATCTCGTGATGTTACAGGAAGACAGGGCCCCTGTCCCCTTAGATAAGAAAATTAACATAGGAATGTAGCCCCCTGAACCGGATTCCGGTAACTTTCCACTTGCCCAGGTAACTTTCCATCCCTACTAACCATAGATGGTAAGGACAGACCCTCACCTGACGTAGAAGCCCCTTAGACTATAAAACCCCACGGGAAGAGAGAATAAAGGCCTTTGATCCTCCACCATATTGGTGTCCGTGTGTTTCTTAGGCCCGAGCGACCCCGGGGAAGGGGATCGCCGTGCTGTTTCCTGAAACCAGGCCGCCTGCCTTGTATCAGAAGGCAACTCCTGGTGCCGAAAACCCGGGAAGCCGATCAGCGCCCGGGGAACGGGAATTCGCCTGGACAGGAAGCAGTGGCTGCAGCGGCGGGTCCCGACTGCAGCAGGGGAGACGTCCCCGGACCAGCAAGGAACATGGAATCCTATGCAAAGGTCGTATCAGATATGCATGCACATTTTGGGATAGAATGTAAAATTAAGGATTTATCTCTCGCATTGCCGAGATTGGTTAAGCTTGGGGCTATAGAAAGCCCCACGGATATCCTCCATCCGGAGGTTTGGGATGATTGCACAAAGGTCCTGGACGAAGACACTATGTGTTCCGGCTCAGGGAAAGCCCTAAAATCCTGGGGCAAAGTTCTCCAGGCTTTACAGAAAGCTCGACAAGAGCAGGAAGCCTGGAAAGCCGCACAAACCTGTTTGCTAGCCCCCCCACAGCCCGGGGTAGGTGCGGCGACACAGACTGCGGAGATTCTTGACCCGGGCGGTCTCGCGGTGGAGGCATGGTCAGCGGAAACCCCCCAGAGAGTGGACTCGCCATCGGGGGGGGAAGGACACGCACGGGCGTTCCGGCGGGGGTTGGCGGAGGAGGCGCGGAACGCGGCCAACCCCGCCGGGAGCGGCGCCGGGAGCAGCAGGGACTCCCCGCCGCCATATGGGTTTGAAAATAGCACCGAAGCACATGGTGAGGGCGGAAGTAAGGAGATGGGGGGCGGAAATGCAGTCAGCGCGCCCCAGAACGCATGTGCGGGAGAGCGGGGAGAAGGGGCGGCCCCCGCGGTACGGCGTAAGACCAATCAAAGCGCTCTATTCAAATTAAGTCCTTATAGGGCAAGGACCTCTCCCAGCAGCAGGCGGAGGGAGCCCGGGGGGAGGGAACGGCACCACCCCAGAAGGGAGGAGCGGGGTTAGAGCCGCACAAAACGGCACGGAGCGCATTCAGCTTCCGCCTCAGACTCAAGTAACAGCTGCTCAGTTAGCTCGGGAGAGCTGACCGAGCCCGGCTGGGACTCGGAAACCGAGAGAGCAGAATTAATACGGTTTCGAGTGAAACCGAATAAAGCTTTAAACAATATCGGGAAACAGTCGCAACACAAACTCACCGATTGGGGAAAAACAAAGACAGCTTGTAGGGACCAAGCACCGGCAGCCTCCTTGAACGCTTTCCCGGTGGGGGTTGCCGGAGCGCAGGGAAACCAACGGGGGGCATATACCCCAGTTAACCTAAGGGAAGCCAAAGCGATTTCAGAAAGAGGAGTCAATTCAGCTGTAGTACCCACGTTTGTGAACGACCTTTCTAACAATAATGATCTGTTCACTTTTGATATTACGCAAATAAGCCGCATGCTTTTTGAGGGGGCAGGACGGATTCTATTTAAACAGGGGTGGCGGGACGACCGCGTTAGCCCAGGCTTCTGGGGAAAGGCAGCAACTCAGCGAGCTGTCCCCAGCCGGCACAGCTTTCCCTGGCAGCATCCTCGCTCCGGGCACGTCCGAGAGGGATCTGTAGGAGCTGCAGGAAGACACCCCGATGCAGCGGCCCAGCCACGGCGACCCCCAGGGGGGCAGGAGACCCTCGTGCCCTGTGCCCTCACAGGGAGCGGTCAATTTTGCATCCCCGCTTACGGTGCAATGGCAGAGCGTTTGGACCAAACAAAGTGATTAAAAGCGTGCCGAAAGGAAAAACGCAATCTACCCTAAAACCCTACCCACTAGAGTCAGCAAAGTCCCAACCGGCCATGCGGAAGTCTTTCAGACAGACCGCGCAGCCAGATCGGACTCTGACCCAATCCTTCGTATGTTAGAAGCTACCTTTATATCCCTGAATGAATCCAACCCTAACCTAACCGAATCCTGCTGGCTTTGCTACGATGTCAAACCTCCCTTTTATGAAGGAATTGCTTTAAACACTCCCTTCAGCTACTCCACAGCCGATGCCCCTCACCAGTGCAGATGGGAAACCCCTCGGAAAGGAATCACCCTGAGCCAGGTCACAGGCCAGGGCAGATGCTTTGGCAATGAAACCCTAGCAAGGCGGAGAGGCAACGTCTGCACCAAAGTTGTCAAGCCTAACAGGAAAAACAATAAGTGGGTAGTCCCATCCACACCTGGGATGTGGGTTTGCCAGCGATCTGGAGTGAGTCCCTGTGTGTCTCTCGCCAAATTTGATGACTCTAACGACTTTTGTGTCCAAGTTCTGATTGTTCTTAGGGTCCTATACCACTCAGACGAAGAGGTGTACCACCTTTTTGAGGAACCTAGCCGGCTTCACAAAAGAGAAATACTAACAGGTGTAACTATCGCAATGCTGCTCGGTTTAGGAGCAGCAGGAACGGCAACGGGTGTCTCAGCCCTAGCGACGCAGCACCAAGGACTGTCCCAGCTGCAAATGACCATCGATGAGGACCTGCAAAGGATCGAGAAATCCATCTCCTTCCTGGAGAAGTCGGTCTCCTCTCTCTCGGAAGTGGTCTTGCAGAACAGGCGAGGTCTGGACCTCCTGTTCATGCAGCAAGGGGGCCTGTGTGCCGCCTTGAGAGAGGAGTGCTGCTTCCATGTAGACCACACAGGAGTCGTGAGAGACTCCATGGCAGAACTCAGAAACAGACTGGCTCAGAGGCAGAAGGACAGGAAAGCTCAACAGGGCTGGTTCGAGTCCTGGTTCAATCAATCACCATGGCTAACCACTCTGATTTCTACCCTAATAGGTCCATTGGCATTGCTGCTTCTAGCGGTTACCCTCGGACCTTGCCTGCTGAACAAGCTGGTCTCATTTGTTCAGGCCCGCCTGGAACGGGCCAACATCCTGTTCATCGGCCGGCGAATCCAACCAGGGAACACTGCCAGCCACAAGTCCTGAACTTGACTGGCAAAAAACTTACTCAGATGTACCAAACCCCCTTTTCCTTATGGAACTACAACCTTATACCTCATTTCAGTGTATGACTACCTCATTCATTTGTGAAAAAGGGGGGGGGAGATGTAGCAGATAGGGCCTGGCGTTCGGAAGATCTCGTGATGTTATGGGAAGACAGGGCCCCTGTCCCCTTAGATAAGAAAATTAACATAGGAATGTAGCCCCCTGAACCGGATTCCGGTAACTTTCCACTTGCCCAGGTAACTTTCCATCCCTACTAACCATAGATGGTAAGGACAGACCCTCACCTGACGTAGAAGCCCCCTAGACTATAAAATCCCATGGGAAGAGAGAATAAAGGCCTTTGATCCTCCACCATATTGGTGTCCGCGTGTTTCTTAGGCCCGAGCGACCCCGGGGAAGGGGATCGCCGTGCTGTTTCCTGAAACCAGGCCGCCTGCCTTGTATCAGAAGGCAACACTGTTATAGATTTAAAAGATTGTTTTTTAAACATTCCTTTGCATCCTGATGATGCTCCTAAATTTTCCTTTTCAGTTCCAAGCACAAACATGCAGGTGGCCTTACAGCAATATCACTGGGTAATTTTACCTCAGGGCATGAAAAACAGCTGTACTATTTGCCAGTGGTATATTGCTAGGTCCTCAGTTCTGTTCATCAACAAATGCCCAGTGTTCTTTTGTACCATTCTATGGATGATATTCTTGTAGCAGCTGAACAACAGGAAGTCACAGAGAAAGCCCAAGTTAGCCCTTGTCACCAAAGCTGTAAATCAGGCAGGGCTTTGCATAGCTCCCAAAAAGGTACAAAAACATCCTGCGTGGAGGTATTTGGGGTGGTGCGTTGGAGTCTATTCAATTTCTCCCCAAGCTCTGCAAATTCAGACAAATATTTGCACCTTACATGATGTGCAAAAACTTTTGGAAACAATCAACTGGGTGCACTCCTTGTTAGGGATTTCAAATACAAAGCTAAAAGTCCTTTGTTTCAATGGTTAAAAGGAGATTCAGATCTTTTATCACTTAGACAACTTACATTTCAAGTTCAGCAGGCACTGCAATGCCCAACTGATGCCATAGTAAGCCAACAAGCTGCACGCTGGGCACCTGACCTGCCTTTTTTTAAAATAACCTTGCATCCAGCAAAACAGCCCCATGCCTTGATGTTTCAATGGGACTCCAAGGCACCAGACTCTTTGTTTATCACTGAATGGATTTATTTACCACACCAAATGACTAAAACCATTAGTACCCAACATGAAATGATGACCCAACTGGTTGTTAAGGTGTGACAAAGACTCATTTCTCTTGCAGGAGTGGAATTTCCCACTATTTTCCTACCTTTAACCACCTTTTATTTGAATTGGGTATTTCAGGAATCAGAGGCTCTTCAGATATCCTTTGCTGAATTCAGTGGACAAATCTCAATACATCCTGCAAAACATGAGCTGTTTTGACATATTTTAAAAGCTTTTTTAAGCTTTTATATTTTTTCAATTGACAGAGAAACCCAAGAGGAGTGAGGTTCCACTTCAAGGCTTAGCAGTATTTACAGATGGTTCTGGTCACTCTCAGAAATCCGTGGTAGTATGGAGAGACCCCTCTTCTAGTGCCTGGAGAGCAGATGTATCCACAGCTCAGGGCTCCCCCCCAAATTGTTGAACTTGCTGCTGTTGTCAGAGCTTTTCAAAAGTTTTCTGTTCCTTTAATCTGGTTACAGATTCAGCTGAAGTTGTAGGAATTGTGATGAGAGCTGAAGCATCAGTTTTGAAGGAGGTTGAAAATTGACAACTTTTTTATTGGTTGCAGCTCCTCATTTTTTCCTTTGAAAATAGAACATTTCCTTATTTTGTTAAGCATATTTGATTGCATACAGAACTTCCCAGATTTTTAGCTGAAGGGAACAGGCAAGCTGACCTTTTAACAATGCCTGTATGAGAATCTGTTCTACCTAATAAGATAGAACAGGCTAAATTGAGCCATTCCATTTTTTCACCAAAATGGTGTCACTTTGATTTGGCACTTTGGCATTAGTAAAGCCCAAACTTCAAGAATTATTGCTGTTTGTCTTGATTACCAAAAGTATTCTTTTCTCTCTATTGTAGGAAGTATTAATCCCAGAGGGTTTCAGAGCCTTCAAGTCTGGCATCAGACATTACGCATTTTTCTGCATTTGAGCATTTAAAATACATTAATTCCTCTTTTGATATCTTTTCTGGTGCTCTTTTTGCATCTGCCCATTCAGGGAAAACAGCTTAAGATGTCTCTAGACACGCTGCTGCTTTTGCAATGCTTGCTATACCATCTGAAGTAAAGACAGGCGATGGCCCAGCTCATACTTCCTGTCAAGCTGCTATCTTTTTTGCCTTATGGGGAATTCTTGTATTTGTGGGGTTCCCAGACCAAGGAAGGAATGATGAATCTGACTCCATGTTCTTAGAAGGCTAATTTATTATTTTATTATATTTTACTATATTAAAGAATTGTATACTAACACTATATTAAACTACACTAAAGAATACAGAAAGGAGACTTACAGAAGGCTAAAAGATACTAATGAAAAACACATGACTCCTTCCAGAGTCCTGACACAGCTTGACTGTGATTGGTCATTAAGTCAAAACAATTCACATGAAACCAAGGAAACAATCAGCTGTTGGATAAACAATCTCCAAATACATTCCAAAGCAGCAAAACACAGAAGAAGCAATGAGATAATATTGTTTTCCTTTTTCTCTGAGGCTTCTCAGCTTCCCAGGAGAAGAATCCTGGGCCAAGGCATTTTTCCAGAAAATATGACTTCCACAGGGAATTATGCACAAAACAGGTATTGCCCATTCCCCAACAGGCCAATCTGTCACTGAACGGGCTCATGGCTCCCTCGAACGTCTCTTGGTACAATAGAAAGGGAGGGCCAGAGATAGCACCCCTGACAAGAGACTGCAGAAAGCCCTTTATGTTTTAAAATTTTTGAATTGTTATTTGATGGACCCCAACCCACCGATTGTTCGACATTTTAATTGTAATTCACAATTGCAACAAAAGGGAAAAAATCCCTGCCTTAATGAAGGATCCAGAATCTGGTAAGATATTGGGGCCTGATCCTTAGTTCACATGGTGTCACCATTGAGTCAGGAACAGGAGTCAGGTGACACATGAAGTCTAACTCTCTTCAGGAGACTAATAATAATTTTATTAGAAACCCGTTCCTTTTTATACACTGCTCTGAAACAGGTGGACCTGATTGGTCCTTTAATCAATACACTTCACATGATTGGCTACTTAAGGAAACACACTTTAGTAAACCTCTTATGAGAAAACAACTGTTCAAAACACCAGCTGCAACATTGTTTTAATTCTTTCTCTTAGACTTCTCAAAACTCCCCAGAACAATTCCTGGGAAAGTTTATCTGGCTTTCTCTCTCTTACCAGGCTGCCAGTATCCACAACCTGGGGTAGAGGTTTTGCTTGTGTCTCCATAGAGAATGGTCCCAAGTGAATTCCATCAAAGAATGTGACGCCGTTTTGAGAATCTTTGAGTGCATGCCCTGAAGATTCACCTTGAACACCAATACTGGCAGAGAACCCTTGTGAACAGGACCTCAACACCACATCAGCACCTGTTTAACCTCTAACAGACTTATGCCCTTGGGAAAATGGTTAAGGTTACCCAGTGGTATCAGCGTTAACAGGGCTAGGAAAACTTCTGGGGAACTGGAAACTTGGTGGATGGATAAGAAATTTCGTTAAAATAGCCTTATATGTATTAGGCATTGTATTAGGCATTGTTACGCTTATTCTTTGTATTTTACAGTGTGTGAAAAAATTAATAGACAAGTCACGTAAGAGTGTATTTTTGTTTGAACAGATAGGGGGAGGTATGGGGAATAAAACAGAGAGTACAATGGAACTGATAAAGGGGCCTGTTATCTGAGGACTGATCAAGCAGAAACCATGGGAAAGACAGACACAGATAAAGGTTCTCAGGGCAAGAAGTGGCCAAGAAAAATATCGTGAGACTTAGTGATAAGATAATGTTAACAGGTGACATGATGTCCTGAAGAATGTGTAACCAGTGGGGGATTATTACCGAAAATAGAGCCCTATGTAAGTACCATACAAGTAAAAATCTCTATAAACCCCTGGTATACCATGCTGTAGTGTGTTGTAATGTCCTGTTTTAGACTTCCGGGTCCCGGGTCCCTTCCCAGGTGTGCCAATACCCATCTCCCTTCCCCCCTCGCCCCCTTGCTGAGTGAGTCCTGTCAATCAGGCTTAACATTCCAACAAGGCGTCGTGTGGTTGTTGAAGTTCAAAGGATGCCCCTCAGGCCCAGAGGTCATTGGCCTGTCTAGGTGTCCCTCATCCCTTGAGACCCCGCCCCTCCCACCTGGTTGGTGGCTCACCTGTCCCCTCCCCTCCCCTCCTCTTGAAATTAAAAGGTGAGTCCAGCCATGCGGTCGGGTATTCTGCTGGAGCTCTTCCCAAGATTCAGACCTGTGTCACCATGGAACAAACCTCTGGATATTAAACCCTCCAGCAGAATCCTCTCCTTTTTTCTCTTCACCTTCGCCTGAAGTCTTCTTCCTGAGGTAAACAGAGTTCCTCACAAGCCTGGACTTGCTTAGGGCCCAGCTGCAACCACCAGCAAGCTATAGGTGTCTCTGGGGTGATACACCACAGATGCTGCCTTCGGCCTAGCAGCGAGGATCAGACTGGCCCAAGCACAATCTAACTGGTAATATTGGGATTCATATTCCAATATTTGGCGTCCCTGGGTGGGCACGAACCACCAATACCCAATAAAACTGGCTTCTGATCTAAATTCGGATATCCCTGTATCTCCATCATCATTAACTCCCCTGGGCGGAGGGAAAAGTTTGGAGAGATTCCTTTCCCTTATCTTTGTCCTGCTGTGATTTCATTGGTAATAAATTCACTCCCTGTGCCGAGGCTGGGTCTATTTTGCCAATGCCGGTGCTCTGGGCGGGATCACTCCCATTCCTGCTCTCAACTCCCAGGCCTCTCCACAGCCAATCAGAGAATGTGATGAACAAGAGTCAGCCAATCAGAGAGAGCAGGTCTGATGACTCACCACTTGCTGGGCAGACCCTCAGCACCCAGTGTTCCTCACCTGGCCCACACCCTCCCTGCCCAGTCACGCCCCAATCCTCCCTGCCCAATCACAGGAGGTCTCAGCCAGGTGCAAGGCCACCGGAAGGGGCTGTGGCTGCCACCAGCTCAGGAGCTCTGTGGGCAGAGAAAAGGGGGTGACACCGGGACTGGGGACACTCACAGGGCGTCCCTTAATTACGCCTCCATTTGTGTTGGCTCAAGTGAGAGCTTCTGGAGAATCTCTTCCCACACACAGGACACTCATTGGGCCTCTCCATAGTGAGGATGTGCCTGTGGGTGACAAGGGTGGAGTTGTGCCTGAAGCCCTTCCCACAGTCGGGGCAGCGGAAGGGCCTCTCCTCTGTGTGAATCTGCTGATGTACTGAAGCACGGACAGACAACTCTTCAACTAATTAAAGCTGAAAAGAAGGGTATTTTATTGCAGCGCTGGACACATGAGGAATCATTTCCAAATGCAGGTGCAAGGAGTTGCAGACTCCTGCTCTCTATTTATACAGAAAAGGCTTTACATATCCAAGCAGTTTCTAAGGAGGTGTAGTATATAATCATTATCTGCCCACTTTGTATTATAATCAGCTGAATACCTAATATGGCTGCACAATTGCACTCGCTTAAGTTGGGTCTGTGGGATTTTGAAATAAAGGAGTGGGCGTATGGGAAGAAGAAAGCTCTCTTTCTCATGGTAAACTCTTCACCCATGGCCAGTTGGCAGGACTTTTTGATCTGCTTGTCATGCCCCAAGCCACTCCAAACTGTTTGATTATTCTTAAGGCAAGATATTTCCATGGTCTCTGCTTCTTCACAATTGCTACATCTACCCCTGCCACTCCTAGCTTTACTTTTCAAATATATTTGTTACTCTTTCACTAAGGTATGTGAGTTTTGCTAGCTAACTTAGCTTCTTAACCAATTTTAAAATCTTAGCTAAAATATGTAATCTTCTACTATCTCACTTGTACTCCCAGCTGGCCCCTTGACTCATCCACACTTTTCAATAACTGTAAATACATTTCCAGCTCACCCCTTGACTCATTACGATGAGATTGCAGCTGCTCAGAAACCACTTCCTACACTCAGGACACTCATAGGGCCTCTCCCCAGTGTGGACCTTGCAGTGATTGATGAGGTTGGAGCTCCACCCAAAGCCCTTCCCACACTCCCCACATTTGTAGGGCTGTGTCCCCATGTGGACCACCTGGTGCTGGATCATGTCTGAGCTCCAGAGCTCTGGCTGAAGCCCTTCCCACCTTCCAAGCACTTGTGGGGTTTCTGCCAGCCATGAGTTGTCTCCGCCACCTCTGAGTTCCAAATGGATCTCCAGCTGCCTTCTGGATACAGGGGGCATCTTTCCTCCTCACAGCTCCCAGGGCTGAGTTTGCAACTCCTCCTTATATGGCATCTCCAGGGCTTATCCTCCCCATTGGATTCCCATTCCATAGAGCTGCTGAAAACTGCCTCTTCCATGAGGTTCTGCAGCAGGGATTTGCTCTCCCTGGTCTCTGTCTGCAGCTCAGTGTCTGGGGTAAGAAAAGGAAAGGAAGGAATGAGGAAGAAAGAAGGACAGAATGAGAAAGGGAAGGAGCTATGGAAAAGGACAGGATGGGATGTGCCTCTGTGCCAGAGGGGAAGGTGAAGGAGATTCCCCCAGTTCATCCCTGGCAGGACGGCATTGGTAGTGGGGTTGTCCTGCAGCCAGGGAAAATGTTGGGCTGAGACATGGAGCAGAGGAGAGAGGGAAAGGGGCAGCGACTTCCTTCTCACCTGCCTCATGTCCCAGGCCATCTTCCTTTTCCTCGCAGCCTCCTCCATCTCCATCCAGACAAAGTTTGGGATTGACAAATCCTGGCTTGGGGGAAAAAATACATGTGAGACCCTTGGTCCTGCTTCCCAAGCCCAGCTCGAGAAGTAACTGCCCTGTTCACAGGCAGGCAGGCCCAGACCCTGCTCATCTCCAGCTTCCCCCACCCCTGCAGGCTGCCAGGATCCCCCAGCTCCAGGATTGGCCTTTGCTGCTCTCCCCACTCTGATGCCAATCAGAGCCCCAAAATCAAGGTCCCCCCACAACTGGCACCACTGCCCCAGCCACTACAGACAGTTTGCCACAGGAATCTTCCACAATTCTCCAAAAGGGCATCCGCGTCTCACTTTTGGGGCCCTGTAAGATCCAAACATCCCCTCCTCTGTAAACAAACCCTCCCAGAGACCCCCAAATGGATTTGGGGTGAGCTGTCCCTCCCCACTCACCTGTGAGATCTGGGGCATTGATGCTGCCAGGACCAGGGGAGCTGCAGACTCAGTGGGAAAGCGGGAAAACCGTGGGGTTCTGCTGTGGCTCCTCCTCTTCCTCTTCCTGTTCCTGCTCTTCCTTTTCCCATCCTCCGCCTCCTCTCTCCCTCCTCTTCCTATTGCTCCTCCTCCCTGCCCACTCCAGATCCTACTTTCACACCCTTGTCTGTCCCACGGCTGCAGCGTTTGGGTGGAGGGAACCAGAGAACTTCCCATGAGCCCCCCAGCGATGGGCAGGGGGCTTGGGAACCCACCCAGTGCAGATCCATTCCCCTCCAGAGCCCCAGGGAATCACTCCAGGGATCAAGCAGTGGGGACACAATAGGATCCCCACGGAACCACCCTTCTTCTATCCCATCCCTAACTTTCCCTCCACTCTCCCATCATTCCCCCAACCCAAGAACCTCTCCCAACTCAATTTGGGGATCCCATCCTGTAGTGAAACCCTCAGGTTTAGCCACAGCCCCGTGGAGAATCTGAATAATAGAAATGCTCACACAATAGCGAAGAAGCTTCCTGACTCCAGGGACATCCGCCCTATAACCTATCCCTATAGCCATGTAAGGCAATATCTTGTTAACCTTACTATTGGTTACTTATGGTCCCTCTAACCTTTTGCCATCGGTCAGGACTGGAACCGGGCCAAGGTTATAAAAGTAGCATACTGTACCCCTACTAACTCGGAAGAAGTGCTGAGACTCTTCACGAACCCCTCCAATAAAGCCATACATGTGGAACAGCTGGCGTCTTCTCCTTCTCCTCTCTCTACCGTCTGCTGGAGCCTCAAGTCAAGGGAAAGCTACCTAGCAAGCAAAGCTGAAATCATAAGAGCTGGCTAATCACTAAGAGCTGAATATTCGCTGCTTGCTAGGGGCTGACCCGTGGCCTTGGTCTGAGCGAGCTGGCTTCTGGCACTCAGTCCCCTTGGGGGCTGAGCTCTGGAGCTGTCATAGCTTGCCCTAGAATAAGACCAATTAAGGCTCATTTACCATCCCTCTCCCACTTTGAATCCTCTTTTCCCCTGCACTCCTACCCCTTTCCCATCGTGCCTTCAGTTCCACCTCTTGTCCCTGTGTTTGGTTTTGGGGGATCCAGGCCCCTCCTGCTCAGTCTCAAGGGATCACATCCCCCTTTTCCCTCAATTCATGCAGCTCCTGGATGCTTTTTCCTGGGAGCAATCCCTGAGTTTTGGGACTTTTGGGGTGTAGCTAAGAAGTGTGACAGCTCTGTCTGGCGCGCCCCTCCCTGTTGTGGTCTCTCAGCTGCCCCTGACACCCTGGGGATGCTGGGATTTCCCTCCTGGGACAAGAATGTTCATCCCCTTCCAGGAGCCCAATGCCTGGCTGGGGCTTCAGGTCAGGGGGTCCTTGAGCAGCTGCCCCAGAACCTCCCCCTGGGTCACCCAGCAGAGCCAGAGCCACTTGGCCTGGGTTCCCCAAAGGCCTCAGCAAGCTCCAGGTCCCTCCCAGGAACCCTCAACTCCCTCCAACCCAGCATCCCCCACATGCCCTATAAGTTTTCCCCATGGCACTGGCCATGGCCATGTCCCAACAAGTCGCTGGCCATGTCCCACCATGTCCTCACCCATGGCTGTCTCCCCACCATGTTTCCATCCCTGTCATTGTTCCCCACATCTCCATCCATGCCCGTGTCCACACATGTCCCCATGAATGGCTATGGCCCCCTCCATGTCCATGTGTCCCTATGTCACTCTCCATGTCTGTGTCCCACCATATCTGTGTTGTACCATGACCACAGCCATGTCTTAGTTCAATGTCTACTTTTACCTCAAGATTAGATATTTTAAAGGCATGAAGAGAAATTTAAAAAAAATCAAGACCATAACAAAAGGATTTCAGTGTCCATGCTGGCTGAGGATCCACGTGCTTGGGCAGAAGGCAAGAACCTTTTCTGGTGGAGTTTCTATCCCACTGTCTCCAAAATCTTGGTCTTTTCCCCAGTTTTTCATCATTTGGCTACGGAAGACACCCTTGGGCAATAGGAAATGAAAATCGTGGAATCCCTGAAGTTGGAAAAGACCTTGTCCCGGTTCAGGACAAATTTGGGAGAGAACCCCCAAAGGGGTTCCTCTAGACAGCAGACTGAATTGGCCCCTCCCCCAACTGGTTCAGGAAAAATAAAAGACCTCCTTGAAGAAAAGTGGAAAAACCTGTTTATTACGCAATAAAACCTAAACAGTATTAAACAATAAAACCTCTTGCTGCTCTAAAAGAGAAACAAACTCACAAAGTCCCCTCCGTGGGCTGTAGCTTGGCTCACTCAGTCTCTTATCAGTCCCTCTGGTGCTGGAAATGCAACGGCCCAGGCCCGGCCTGGTGGGCCACAGGTGTGAGCTGCCAGTGCTCCCCTGGGTGTTCAGGCCAGAGCAGGTTTAAACAGGTCCAAAGAAAAGGGAAAAAACCCCACAGTCCAGGGAACTTCTTTGCCTCAGCTAGCTAAAACTAACTAAAAGCAAAGGAGAGCTCTGTCCCACTGTCTGTCCAACTGCAGACAACACAGCACAGGAGCAGGAATGTGGAGGAGTGAGTGCCGAGTCTGAAAACAAACTCCGTGCTTCTTCTCTCCCCCTTTCACTCTCAGGACAAGTCCTAAAGGTACAAAACTTATTATTCAGCATAAACAGAACAGACTGGGGAAACAAGAATCATATAGTCCAGTCCACCCTGAACATAACTTCAACACCATTCAGTACTAGCTCATGTTACCAGAAGATAGGAATGAATGCAAAAGATTTTATGTGGTTGAAAGTCGAAATCTGCTGTCCCCAAGGAATTCCCATTGTTGGTCTGTGTCCCAATGGATGTTCCTGCTGCTGCATTTATCTAGCTGCCCACAGGGAACCAGGAAGATGTGAAGCCTCCAAGCCAGGTGTCTTCCCAACACAGATCAGCAGGACCATGGATCACCAGGGCTCTGCCCAACAACTGTCACTGGGGATCATCCAACGTGGATCCTCTCATGGCGGATGGAGCTGGAGCAGCACACAAAGCTCTTCCCACACTTGGGGCACTCACAGGGCTTCCCTCAGTGGCGCCTCCGTTGGTGTTCTGTCAAGTGAGAGCTCTGTGAGAATCTCATCCCACACTCCCAACACTCGTAGGGCCTCTCCCCGGTGTGGATGCGCCGGTGGATGGTGAGTTTGCAGTTTTGCTTGAAGCCCTTCCCGCAGTCGGGGCAGCGGAACGGCCTCTCCTCCGTGTGAATCCGCTCATGTTTGAGGAGATCGCAGCTCCTGTGAAACCTCTTCCCACACTCAGGACACTCGTAGGGCCTCTCCCCAGTGTGGGTGCGCTGGTGTTTTCTCAGGTCAGAGTTCCACCCATAGCTCTTCCCACATTCCAAGCAGCTGTAGGGCCGTTCCCCTGTGTGGATCACCTGGTGCCGAATCAGGGCCGAGCTTCCTCTGAAGCTCTTCCCACATTCCCCACACTCAAAGGGCTTCTCCCCAGTGTGGATCATGTGGTGCTGCACCAGGTAGCCCTTCTGCCTGAAGCTCATCCCACATTCCCCACACTCATAGGGCTTTTCCCCAGTGTGGATCACCTGGTGCCGGATCAGTTGGCCCCTCTGCCTGAAGCTCTTCCCACATTCCCCACACTCAAAGGGTTTCTCCCCGGTGTGGATCCTCTGGTGCTGGATCAGGACGGAGTTGTGGCTGAAACTCCTCCCACACTCCTCACACTCAAAGGGCCTCTCCCCAGTGTGGATCACCTGGTGCTGCCTCAGGGTGGAGCTCCAGCTGAAACACTTCCCACATTCCAAGCATCTGTGTGGCTTCTCCCTGACATGAGGCTTCTTCACCAGCTCTGAGCTCTGGCTGGATCGCAGGATGCATTCCTGGCTCACGGGGCCTCTTTCCTCCCCAGAGCTCCCTGGGCAGGGTTTGCTGCCCCTCTTCATGAGGTACATTTGGGGCTTTTCCTCCTCCTCCATCAGGCCACGCCCTGGGAATGAAAAATCCTGGTTTGGGGAAAAAATCAAGAGGAGAGCAGCTTGGACTGGAAAAACCTCCATGTCCAAGTTCATCTAGGAAAGGCATTGGGCATCTTGTGTCTGTAAGAACCTCCAAAACACCAAGATTCAGCACAGAAATCCTCTAAAGATCAAGATGCAAGTCTAAAATTTCCCAAACGTCAATATTCAGCAAAAACTCCCGCCAAAATAAAGAGATTCAGCCCTCACAAAAAAACAAAAGCACCAACATTTGCCTAATAAAGCTCAGAAACATCAAGATTCAGCCCCCATGAAAATCATGGATTAGCCCTACCCCGGTCACCTGATGCATCTGGGGGCACAAAGCTCCTGGGGCTGTGGGGGAGGCTGCAGATACAGGGAGGAGTAGAACCTTGTGGTGCCACCTCTTTCTGCTCCTCCTTCTCCTCTGTCCCTGCTCTTCCTCACACTCCTCTTCCTCCTACAACTCCTCCTTCTCCTGCACAATCCCACCTTTTCCTCCCACGTGCAGCATTTGACCAGTTCGTTCCTCAACCCTGCTTCTCCTTCCCTTCTCCTCCTGCCCCAGGCCCAGCACCCACTGCCGGCTCCCTCTTCCCCCCCAAACCCACAGCATCCCACGGCAGGGGCAGGGATGGAGCTGGGGCAGGTCGGGCTGGGGCAGCGCTGGGCTCTCGGCCGCTCCCGCCCGCACTCGGTCCCCACTGCAGCCGCTCCCGCCAGGACAGCGCGGGGGGGCCCGGCCTTGGCGCTGCCCCACTCCCACCTCCCCAAATCCCCCTCAAGGGGGGCCCAGCAACTGCTGAGTCATCAGCGCCATGTGCTATGATTGGCTGAGCACTGCCTGAGGGTGGGGCTGCAGCAAGGGGGGACACCCTGCTCCAGGGGGGATGTCCCACAAATGGGGGACCCCCATGAAAGGAAGAAGAGGAAAGTGTCTTTACAAACAGATGCTGTGAATCTGCTCAGAGATAGAGCCAGGAACTTGTACATAAGGAAGTGACAGGAGAAGCCACCAGTTTGAGAAAATGTTATTAACTGATGACACAGACTGCTGCTTAGCCAAGGTCCTGCTAAAGTCATGAACTTGGAGAAGAACAAAGACTTCTGTGGTGGTTTGACGAGGAAGAAGTGGGAATTCTGGGATGCTGTGGTCAAACCAATGGGTGCTCGGATTTTGATATTGGCACCTGGTGTGGCCAGTGGGGTTTGGACACACCTCCGAGAACACACAGGGGTTAAAAGCAGAGCTTCGGCCCTGGGAGGCTCTCTTGGGACTTCGAGGGAAGGAGGTCAGATCTCCCTTTCCCCCTTTCCCCCGTCCAGCTGCTGCTGCTGTATTGGAATATGTATCCCAATATAACCAGTTAGATGGTGCCTAGGCCAGTTCTGACCTTCGCTGCTGGGCCAGAGGCAGCGCTGCGGTGTTTCACCCCAGTGGTACCTTGGCTGGCGGCAGAGTGCAGCGGGGCACAAGACAGGACTCCGTTCTCCTCAGGAGAGAGCTTCTGGCGATGGTAGAGAGAAAGGGAATGGATTCTGCTAGAAGGTAGCCAGATGTTTATTCCATGAGTACAGATACGTCTGCACTGGGCCACTGCTGGTAACAGAATGAAGCCGCATGGTCTCATTCACATTTTAAGCTCAGGACAGGGGAAGGGGAGGGGACAGGTGAGTCACCAACCAGGTGAAGGGGCAGGGTCTCAAGGTACTAGGGACACCTATCACACGACGCCTTGCTGGTATGTTAGCCTGATTGACAGGGCACACTCAGCGAGGGGCGAGGGGGAAGGGAGAAGGTAAAACAGGATATTGCAACACACCACAACATCTCCCCCTAGTTTTGTTTAAAAAGAAGAGGGCTGTGTTTATGGTGCAGAATGATTCTACTGAGGCTTCCAGGTCATCCACTGGAGCACTGAGGGCTTCCAAATGGTAGACTTCAGGAGGGGGAGATGAGTTTGAGATTAACTTGAGAACCATGCGTCTGATTACTCCAAAAACAATGCTAAAAACTACAATAACTACAACTAAAATAAACAGCACTAAAATTACAGTTTTCAGAATAGATCCCAACCAGCCCGAGAGTCCCCAGCCATTGAAAAGTCCATTCAGCTCGTTGTCAGTTTCTCTGTTGATGTCTGAGAGCCTTTGCCAAGGCAGTCCATATGTGGTTTGGGCTGCGGTACTATGTAGGAGATTGCAGGTGGGATGATCACGAGTAGGACGAGAAGCAGGCTCGGTCTCATGACGTCTCGAGGCTACACACGAACAGTGGGATCTAAACTGGTACAAAAACTTGAGACAAACATATATTACAAACTATTCCAGATAGGAGGCTTAAATGGAATTTCCTCCAGAGAACGTGCGCGGCGTTTTCTTCTCCAGGCAGCGTGAGCAACCTGGGGTGCTTCTGCAGATTTCTCTGAGACTTTGGGAACATAGGGCTTTACCCATTTGGAAGGAACCCACCTTAAACCAGAGGGGGTGGACACACAGGCGTATCCACGTCCCCAAGTAACCAATTTGTAAGGTCCCACCATTTTCCAAGTCTCAGGGTCCTTTACTAAAACTGGAGGTTTTTCTTTCATCAACCTGTGACTGTTCCCCCCAAAGTGGCGTAGGATGGGAGGGTTCAGGCTGTCAAAAGAACAATTCAGAAAATTTATTGTGAATAGCGCCCTGGATAACCGGATGTGGGGAGGTTCTACCTTCAGAACCTGTTGTTGCTGGTCCAGGACCCTTTTAATATCACGGTGAGTTCTTTCTACAATGGCTTGACCTGTAGGGAGTAGGGGATGCCAGTTTTGTGCTCTACTCCCCATTGCTGCAGGAAGCTCCCGAATTCCTTGGATCTATAAGCAGGCCCATTATCAGTTTTCAGCTCCTTGGGGATGCCCATGAAAGAAAAAGCCTGTAAGAGGTGCTTAATAGCATCAATAGATGATTCTCCTGTGTGGGCAGAAGCATAGACCGCTCCAGAAAAGGTATCTACACTAACGTGAACATATTTCTGCCGTCCAAAAGCCTGTATGTGTGTTACATCTGTTTGCCACAGTTCACAACTGTTCAGTCCCCTTGGGTTTGCTCCCGTACTCACTGTAGGGAGTGCGTGTTGTTGGCAATTTGGGCACGTGGCCACAATCGCTTTGGCCTGTTCTCGAGTGATGTTAAACTGGCGAACCAGGCCAGGTGCATTTTGGTGGAAAAGCTGGTGGCTGATTTTTGTCTGCTATCAGCTCTTGAGGCTTTGTCAGCCTCTTGGACCTTTTGTGACTGAGGAAAACCCATTCTATGATCAAGAGAGAGTCCCTCTGGTCCCGGTCCTTTTTTGGTGTGTCCTTTGCCTTAGGTGTTTGTTTTTCCTCCCACTGGAAAATAATTCCATGGAGGTGTGGCAACTTACCTAGGATGATGAATTTGAATGGCAGATCAGGCCGGCATCGGTGGGCCTGTCTTGTGGACATTGCAATCTGAACCTTTTCTAGAGCTTTCCGTGCCTCTGGGGTAATAGACCTAGGAGCACCTGGGTCCTCTCCCCCTTTCAGTAAATTGAAAAGAGGGGCAAGGTCTTCATTAGTCAGACCAAGCCATGGTCTTACCCAATTCAAAGACCCACACAACTTGTGGACATCCGCAAGGGTCTTGATCCTTGGATTGATTTCTAGTTTTTGAGGAACAATGGTCCTATTTCCAATTTCTAAGCCCAAATACTTCCAAGGTGGCATCTTTTGAATTTTCTGTTCCTGGAGCTCGAACCCTGCAACAATCAATGCATCGATCGTTAGGTCAAGCGCATGTGTTAGTAAATCATCATTGGGGGCACACACAAGGATATCATCCATATAATGGTAGATGATGGCCTTCTCTGCGGCTGCACGAACTGGGGAAAGCAGGGGAAGAGACATACCACTGGCAGATAGCTGGAGATACCTTTAGGCCCTGAGGAAGAACGGTCCAATGGTACCTTTTCATAGGAGCTTCTGAATTGATAGAAGGGACAGAGAATGCCAAACGCGGTGCATCGTCAGGGTGCAATGGGATTTGGAAAAAACAATCTTTAATATCAATAACAGCTAATTTCCAATCTTGAGGAAGCATTGTTGGGGATGGCATAACAGGCTGGGGAGAACCCATATCTTCAATTACATTATTAATTTGTCGGAGGTCACAGAGAAGTCGCCACCTCTTTTTGTCAGCTTTTTGGATGACAAACACTGGAGAGTTCCATGGGGACATGGTCTCCACAATGTGGCCCTTTCTTAGTTGCTCTTGTACTAGTTCTTCAAGCACTTTTATTTTTTGTTTACTGAGTGGCCACTGTTTCACATCAACTGGTTCGTCTGTTTTCCACTTAAGTTTTTGAGTGGGGCGCTGTTGTTTAATGACTGCTGCACAAAAATGCTGTGGAGAGTCTGGAATATTAATTGTGACACCCCACTGGGCCATTAAATCTCTCCCTAACAAAGGTTCTGAATAATCTAACACAAATGGACGGATATTTGCCAATTGTCCGTTTGGACCCTCGAATTGAATAATGCTTTTGGATTGCCTTGCCAATTGCAGACCTCCTACACCTCGAAGGTGACCAGCAACATTTTGTAAAGGCCAGTGTGCTGGCCAGTCTTGTACTGGAATCACTGTGCAGTCTGCACCTGTGTCTACAAGCATCTCAATGCGTTTAGACTCCCCACCCCCACTGACATTGCACCACAATTTGGGTTTATCTGTCCCAATAACTTGGACCCGGGCGACTGTGGGCCCTTGTTTATCAACATTTTCAGGTAAAGATGGCACAGGGATAGCTTGAGCAACAATTTGTCCCTTAGGAAGAAACAGGGGTGGGTGGAAACAGTGCAGGCTGAGAACAAATTGCTTGGGATCTGATGTTGTTATTCCCGGAGCAATTTCGATCTCTTGTGGTGTGTTTTTGTCCCCAGTGATGATGTACTTACAACGAATTTGGTTCCAAGTACCCTTCTGTTCAGGATTTACAGAGACAAAATGCCAGTCAGTGTCCTTCAGGTGGAGTGACTCTGTCAGCTGCAACCTGTAAGGCTCATTGACAGAAGATGCGGTTAATACAGAATCACTTAAATCACAACAAAGGTTATTTTGTTTCACTTTCAACAGTGGACTAGCAGACTTGGTCTTTGAAGCACCTGCTTCACTTACACAAATGTTAATATTATTGCGCGCTTGATTTATTTTGCTACCCTTATTCTCTTGGCCTGCTCCTTTTATGTCTGCACGCCTGGCAGGCTGGCGCTTTATTCTTCGTTTTTTTGTTGATGACCCCAGGGAGGGCTTGTAGTTCTCCTCCCCTGCTATTTTTAAATTCATCAAATTCCCTTTTCAGGGGGCACTGGTTACTCCAGTGCCCTAGCTTATTACAAAGCAGGCATGGTTTAGTGGGCTCAACCATTGCCGGTCTCCGCTGCTGCCCAGGGTACTGCTGTGCTGAAAGAGAAGGTGCAGGGCTGGCAACAGCAACACGCTGAGGTGGTCTTGGCAGCAGCCTTGGTCTGGTGTCTTCAGCAACACTCATCAGAGGCACTTTCCTGTTACAGACTAGAAGCATATCTTTTAATGTAGGGGAAGGTTCCATAGGAAGGCTCAGGATTGCCGCTCGACACTGTTCATTTGCATTTGTAAACGCTATTTCTTCTAAAATTGCTTCCCTTGCATTTTCCTTTTTAACTTGTATTTCAATGGCTCTAGTTAGCCTTTCTACAAATTTCACAAAAGGCTCTGATGGTAGTTGTTTGATTTTACTATAGGGCTCAAAAGGCCCCTCAGGTTGGAGGGAAAAGAATGCCTTTTCAGCTGCTTCCTTTACTTTCTCAAGTGTTTCTGCAGGAATTGCAGCAGCTTGGACTGAGGGAGAAGACCATTGACCCTCACCACAGAGGTGCTCAATGGTGATAGGGTTACCATTGTTGTCTTTTGCTGTGTTTGGATCAGCCTGTAAGCTTGGGAGAGCATCTTTTAGCAGTTGTTTCAATGCTGATTCCCATAATTTGAATTCCGTGGATGTCATGAGACATGAAAACAATTGTTTTAAATCATGTGGAACCACAATAGTCCTACTTAATTCAGAATTTAAAAGGCCACGGAAATATGGACTGTGTGCACCATATTCTTTATGAGATTTACAGATCTCTTTAATCAATTGTCGTCCAAAAGAACTCCAATTAGCAGTTGGGGCTGCTCCAGCTTGAGCTGCAGGCTGAAACGTAACAGGGGCCAGTGACAACATGGCACCATGCATTGGGTCTGCTGTCCCCTGCTCTGTATCCCTTGAATCAGAAGCATTGGGATCACAGCTACAGGTTTGGGGACAGGCAGTGGGTGTGTCCCCACCGTGGGAACCCGGGGAGGGGGCGGGGACAGGGAGCCGGCAAGGGGCGGGGAAACCGTGGGAACAAGGGGCGGGGTCAAGGGGCTGGCAGGGGGCGGGGATACCGTGGGAACAGGGGGCGGGGTCAAGGGGCTGGCAGGGGGCGGGGATACCGTGGGAACAGAGGGCGGGGTCACCTGGTGACATCACGTCAGCAGCCGCCCCCTGGCAGGAGTAGAGGGGCGGAGCTGAGGGTACTGCAGGAAAGGCGGGGGGAGGGGGGAAGGTGTCACGAGGAACAGGAGGAGAGGGGGATGGGGCAGGAATTTTGGGATGCTTAAGAGGATTTTGGGAAGAAGAAGACCAGGTTTGGGAAGATGCCACGTGGCACCCACCATCTTGTGCACCCCTAGGGACTGGGGGCCATTTTGGACATCACTGCTCTCCGAAAAGCTAACACGTGCTCGGGATTTTTTTGGGGAAAGAGGTTTAGGGGTTTTAGAGGGAGAGGGAGGAACAGGGAGAGCAGAGGCACATGGCTTTACATTTGGCTTTTTCTCCATTTCCTTTTGTTTGAGCAATGCTGTTCGAATTTGTAAACTCCAGAACACAAATTTAGCTGAGGGTGATTTCCCAGATTGTCCTAAGGTTATCAAGTCATTCCCAACTTTATCCCAGAATTGAATATTGTGGATTTCTTCAGGGGAAATATTTGGGAACTGCAGAAAAAGCCATCTTATAAACTGTTTCAATTTTCCTTTAGAGAATTTCACATTACTCTTGATTAAAATGCTAACAATATGATAATACACTCCCCTTTGTACAATGCTAAGTTTGGAACCCATGTTAAAAAGCAAAGTACTTAATCCCGCCTGACCAAAAACAAAGCTAAAATCAGCTACCAATTTCTAAAAAAAACCACAGATAGAAAGCGATAACGAGCAGACAAAAGCTTCACAATGCAGCTGTATATACTGCTTTTAAAATTCCCCGGCAGCAGCAGCAGGGCACGCCCTGCCGAACAGAGGCAGAAACAAAGCCTCCCCCGCGGTGGAATGCAGCACCCCCGCGGAGCAGAGAGAGCAGCCACTCCACGTGGCAGCCGAAACCGGGACGCCCCCCCCCCCCGCCGCCGCGTGTGCAGAGCACTCCCGACCCCCGCAGGTCCCCCGGCCACGTGGAAAGAGAGCCCCCCCCCTCCTCCGCCAAGAGAAAGAGAAAGAAAATCTCCTAACACGTGTCTGGACACGCTGCTGAGCCGGGGGGGGAAGGGCAGAGAGCGATCCCGCTCCGGCGCGAATTCTAAAAAACAGTGAAACACGCAGCAGGAAAGCTAAACTAGAACGCTATGAATTCTTGTCTGTGGGGCTGCGCAGCCAAAATGCAAAGGCAAAAAAGGAACAGAACTCGCGGCAGAGTCTGTTTTTGAGCTTCTGCTCTACCGAAAGCAGAGATACTCACGTGAAATGGAAGCTGTAGGCTGGGTACAGGCAGGCAGGTCTCCACCGGAAAAGGACCTCTCTCTGGGTGCAAGAGAGGCTGCCCTTTTCTCCCTCTGGAAAATGTGCTCACCACAATGAAGCAGGGCTTTCCAAAGGCGCCGAACAGTCCACGAAACTTTTTCTGGGAGTATTCCCAAAGTCTCTAGCTGGGAGTCTTGAAGCCAGGCTCCTTTCAGCTGGATGCACGGCTGGCAGAAGCTTCTCTGAGGAACTGCGAGTCCGTTTTTGGGCTCAGGGTCGCTTGCCCACCCACAGGGACGCCAATATATTGGAATATGTATCCCAATATAACCAGTTAGATGGTGCCTAGGCCAGTTCTGACCTTCGCTGCTTGGCCAGAGGCAGCACTGTGGTGTTTAACCCCAGAGGTACCTTGGCTGGCGGCAAAGTGCAGCGGGGCACAAGACAGGACTCCGTTCTCCTCAGGAGAGAGCTTCTGGCGATGGTGGAGAGAAAGGGAATGGATTCTGCTAGAAGGTAGCCAGATGTTTATTCCATGAGTACAGATACGTCTGCACTGGGCCACTGCTGGTAACAGAATGAAGCCGCATGGTCTCATTCACATTTTAAGCTCAGGACAGGGGAAGGGGAGGGGACAGGTGAGTCACCAACCAGGTGAAGGGGCAGGGTCTCAAGGTACTAGGGACACCTATCACACGACGCCTTGCTGGTATGTTAGCCTGATTGACAGGGCACACTCAGCGAGGGGCGAGGGGGAAGGGAGAAGGTAAAACAGGATATTGCAACACACCACAACACTGCTGTGCGGGGGAGGGGCAGCCATGTGGTAGGCCTGGGCCTGGACAGAGATGGGGGGTGAGGAGGCCCTTGAGGATGGGAGGGTGGAGGAGCCCCAAGAGACAGCGATCGGGCAGCCATCCTCCCCCCCCTCAGGAGAGAGAGAAAGAGAGCCGGCGTCGGAATTTGATAGCAGCCGGCCCAGGAGGAAAAGGGGGGGAGAATGCAGTGAGGAGGTGCCGGCCGGAGCTCTGGGACAGGCAGAGACTGAATTTTAACCCCTTTCTTTCATGACTGGGACCTCGCAAAAATGCTGATTCTCCTCAGAGCTGAATAAGAAGAGAGATAAGAGATGAGATAACCAAGGACCTGGCCCGAAGGACGTAGAGAAGACTGGCTGAGTGGAGAGAGAGATGCTTGGAGTGGCCTTTTGGCTGGACTTTTCTTGTGTAGCCATAGACTCAGTTTGTTCCTGTGACACAGAGACTGCACTTAGGGGGAGGCAGTGCCTCAGAACCAGGAGGGTTCATTGTGGGGACCCCTCAGCCCCAGGGGGTTGGAAAAAAATGGGGGGGACAGATGTCCCAAAGCAGAGACTGTGCCTTTTTGGAGTGAGACAAGGCATCCTTAAAAGACAACCCTAAAAGCAGCTCTGGTCCATGCACAGTGGTGAGAGCACTGGGCATGGAAGGAAGATGTCACAAGCGGCAAAAGGACTTTTCGGGCGGTGCCGAGTGACATGGAAGCACACGAGGTTTCAGCGTGTTTCCAGGGGAAGCCTATGGAACAAGAAGGACTCCTCCCCTCTTCATGGACCAAAGTTTGAGTATTCTAAAGGGTGGTGCCAGGCTGGGCAGTTGGTGATTTGGGGGAGTGTACTGGATTGGGAAATTTTGGTGGTGGGGAGGAGGAAAGTGTTTTTTGTAAGGTTTTCAATTTTTTTCCCTTTTAGTTTTTTCCCTTCTTTTCTTGTAGTTTAGGTAATAAAGTTTTCTTTACTTCTAAGCTGGAGCCTGCTTTGCTTATTCCTGGTCACATCTCACAGCAGACACCAGGGAGAGGGTATTCTCATGGGGGCACTGGCTCTGTGCCAGGCCTAAACCATGACAACTTCACAAAGCCATGATAACCGTTTGCTACATAAAAGTAGGGAGCATAACAACGGGATAGGTAGTAGGTGGATTGGGAAGTCTGTATCTCTCAAGTACTTCACCCAATGGGGAAAGGAAGAGGGAAATGCAGCCAAGAAAATTAGGATGATCAGGAGGCTGTGTCCTCCAACAACTGGAGAGACTCCATAGGAAATGTCCCATGGCCTCTGCCTTTCTTTAGGAATTAAATTACTTTTACAGGACTCGTCTGTCTGCTTTGTGGACAGAAACCTCTGGTGATGTCAAGTTTTCCACACACCTTGGGACGCGTCTGGAATTCCTTCCACCATATGTAGCAGCGGGCAGTGAGTGCAGCTGAAGGTGCCTCACCCAGTTTGGGTGATCGGCTCCCTTGGGGGACAGCAGCACGTGGGATTGATTGGGTACCTGAGTGAGCAGGAGACAGATGAGTGACACATCAGGGCGGGCTCTGAAGAGTGAGCAGGGAGAGAGCACTGAAAATCTCATCAGTGAGTGCACTGGGATCTTTGGGGAGTGAACATGGCAGGGCACCCATGCAGGGTAGAAAAGAGAAAGCCAGGAAGGGGTCCTGTGCCAAAGGGATGATGATCCCAAACTATCTCTGAAGGGTCCCTTCCGAGAAGCTGAGGGAGTTTGCACATTTCCCCAGAGGTAATTAAGGACTTGGACACCCAGAGAGGCAATAAGGGAAGCGGAGAAGGGATTTAGACAACAGGGGATGGATGGATGGATAGTGTTGGTGTGCTGGGAAGAGACTGGGTGAAGAGGAGTGTGCAGCAATACGGTTAAGGCAAGAAGCAGCAAGAGGAATCTATGTGGTAAGAAAAAGAAAAGAGGAGGAAGAGAAAAATACTGAGGATTGGGATGTTTTTCAGCAGGGTCTTATCCACAACCTTTGTCAGCTGATCATTTGTATCCCTGGTTTCCAGGAGAGGAAAACAAGGAGGTCAGGGTTTCAGGGGGTTTCTCTCTGGGGGCAGCAGCAGCACCGGGCGCAGAGCTGCGGCACCGGGAGCACGGGCTGGGGGCCTGTGGGGAGCTGCGGGGCCGGGCCGGGGCTGTGGGGCAGCCGGGGCTCAGCGCCGGGCGCTGCCTGACCCCACCAGCCCCGGGCAGGGCCGGCAGCGGCCCCCGGCCCCCAGGAGGCTGCGGGACGCCCCGGCCGCTGCCCGGCCCCGTGCAGCTGCCGGCCCTGCCCGCCGGGGGGCGCCTTTGGACACTGCGGCAGGACAGGGAGCGGCTCTGGGCTACGGGCTGGGGAGGGCACCCTGAGCACAGGGAGGAGGAGCAAGGAACACCTGGGAAAGGCGGATTATAAGGGAAGGATCAAGATATTCTTTGGGTCGCTGGAAAACAAATGATTTTGCAGAAAGCTCAGCAGCTGTCAGAGGATGAGCACCCACAGGCACTGAGGGGGCTGCAGGAGGGGCACAAGAAGGCCCTGCAGCACTTGGGCACAAAGGCACAGCAGGTGAGTGCAAGAAGGGAGCAGCAAAAGGCCAAGCTGAAGGCAAAGGCCAGGGCACAGTTCCTACAGCCCCTGAGGGATCAACCCCAGGGCCCAAGGGGGCCCCAGCACCCAGGGCACGGGCTCGGCCACAAGCACCTGGCAGAGGCATTGCCCTCCTCGGCAGGGGAGAGCCCACCCAAACAGCCCCTGGCAAGGAACCAGGGCTCCAGCTGCAGGGCACAAGGACACTGCAAGCACAGACAGCAGCACCCTCAGCACCAGCAAGGCCACCCCTTGATGGACATGGATTGCCAGGGCTGTCACAGCTCCTATCACACCAGGGACCCTCCACACTGCAGCCCTTGAGAACATTCAGGGTGGGTCTGCATTGAGAGGAATCCTCTCCTGATGGACACAGGAGCCTCTCAACCCACTCTGAATCTTAGACCTAATGGGCAAAATAGCAAAGGCATGGCTTAATTATTAAGGGAATAGGTGGGAAAGATGAGCAGGTATGATTTAATCAACCACTATTAGGAGATGTAGGGGATACGTTTGAAATAAATGGGGTTTTTTTTCTTCCTACTGCAATTGCAATTTACTGGGAAGGAATTGGTGTCTGGATTTTGATATTGCAAAAGGTCATACAGAGGCTCATGCCGTTGTACTTTTGTGTCCAATGTCGGGCAAGGCCTACGCTGAAGTGAACCCAAAAATTTGGGAAGTCCCAGGGAAAGAGGGAAAATTAGGTATGGAGCCTCACCAAATTACTTTGAAGCAACAAGGAAAAGAGGTTGCTTGTATTGATTTAAAATCAATACCCTATTCCAAGAGAGGGAAGGAAGGGCTTACCGCTTATCACTCACTCCCTGTTAAAGGCAGGGTTTTGGAGCCAGGGATCTCTCCCTAGAATACTCCAGTCAACAAACTGGATGGATGGACACAAGGAGGAATCACAGAATTTTCAAGTGTTAAAAAGCAGATTAACTGAGGCTCCTGCTCTGGTCATCCTAGACAGGGAGAAAGAATTTGAATTATAGGTGGATTTTAAACAGGGCCATGCCAAAGGAATTCTTGTGTTAAAATGTTTAACCCAGTAGCCAGAGTGGCCTCAATGTCTGCAGAATTGTGCAGCCACAGCTTCCATAGGAACTGAGGCCTGAAAACTGATGACAACAGGACAATCTCCTATAGTTCAAGTCTGGCATCAAGGTAAAACTTTGACAATCAAAAGAGCCTCTAAATGGATGTGCAGGGCTTGGTTGTTACAGAATGAAAGTTGTTCAATGGTGCAGGAGGATTTAGAACTGAGGACAGGGCAAGGGTTTAACCCAGCCTCCTGTTTGAACAGCCTGGAGAGGGGCTGGCAAGGAACCCAGGACTGCACTCAAGGGACAGAGCTCCAGACCCAGGCTGGGACAGATTGATGGGACATTCCCTGGCCTGAGGGAGAAAATGTGTTTGTGGATGGCTCTGCAAGGGCAGCAGAAGGGAAAAGAGCTACAAGACAGGCTGTTATTAAGGAAGGGCAATCAGACACAGCGCAGGTCACCGCCCCATGCTCAGCTCAACCCGCGCAGCTCTGGGTGCTTGTGAGAGCCTGGCACTGAAATGCCCTGAGCAGGAAGGCTTCAATATCTTCTGCTGACACCATGGCACCTAACAGGGGGGCAAAAGCAATTCTGACTGCTTCAGCATTCACTGCATCACTTATCAGGAATTTCTAAAAGAACAATTCATAGAGAAGGGATTGTGGAAGCAATAGACTCAGAAAGAAAAAGTCATTTTACTGGAAAGATCCTTCAGGGGGTTATGGCAGCTTTAGGAATACAATGGGACTTCCATATCCCCTGGCACCCCCAGAGTTCAGGTCAGGTAGAAAGAACGAATGGGGGAAGAAAGAAAGAACAAAAGAACGAAAGAAAGAACGAAAGAACAAAAGAAACACCTTTGGAAGCTGGTGATAAAAACCAAGATGCCATGGGTACGGCTTTTGCCATTGGCTCTCGCAAGAAGAAGAGACAGGCTCAGGGCAGATATTCAATTATCTCCCTTGGAACTGATGTCTGGAATTCCTTACCCTGGTAATTCTCCACCTAGAGCAGGGTGGAGATGAGGGATGTACATTTACAGCAGTCTGTGGCCACAATCCTGTCTCTTGTGAAATCTCTCCCACAGGAAGCTGGGCTGGCACAGAGCCTGCCCTGGCACTTTGCTGCTGCCAACACCCAGCCAGGACATCGGCTCCTGCCTAAGGAGTGCAAAGCAGCACCACTGGTGGCCAAGGGGCCCATGCCAAGTGTCCCTGAGGCCAGAAACAGCCGCCAGCACAGCTCAACACGGGGGGACCCCTCAGCCTGGCCTCAAGGGCTCTGAAGCCCCGGAGATTTGCACTTCCCGCCCGCAGCAGGAGGATGGGAGGCCGCCCCTGAGCCTGCCCTGAAGGCAACGCAGCAGCAGCCAGGGCTCCACAGCGGGCCAAGCCCCTGCGCCTGCCCACAGATCCTCGCCTGGAATCCTCTGCAATCCTGGCCACCCTCCTCTGCCATCTCCAGCCACTGGGGCCAAGCCTTGCTGCCACTGCTGCAGCTTCAGCGCTGCCTGGGCCTGCACTGCCACAGCTGCTGGGGAACACCAGGGCACAATTCCACTCTGGGGCTCACTCACACCCACACTCTGGGCTGCCTGGGACTGCATTGCTGCAAAATGTACCGATTTGTGTTCTTTTAAATATACTTTCTCTACTCAGGTTTGGTTTGTCTTTGCCTTGAGGAAAGGAATTTTAAAGGTTTTATTTAAGGGATGTTACACCATTCAATGGAGATGAGTTCAACCTCTCAACAGACTGGGAACAGCCCAACAGACACCCACAGAGATAACGACCAGCAACAAAACATCAACATTGCCCAGCAGCAAACAGCAACCAACAGCTACCCCAGACACTGCCCCCGGCAGAGCTGGAGACACCTGGGCTGGAAAAAGGCTGAGAAGGAAATCCACGAGTTTGGACCTAATTTACATCAGAGGGGAAGAAATCTGGGTCTAATAGGAAACCAAACACTAAAAACTTACACAACTTGGAAGCAATGAACATTAAACCAGTGGATTTCTGTGGGTTTTGGATGGTATAAAGTTTAGGAAAAATCAAGTAAAACTCACGTGTCATTGAACAATTTTCTCTCCACACCCGGGCTGTGTGTGAGTGAAATGATTTCTGTGCACATCCCGGCCAGAATCAAGTAAAGTAATACCTTGACTTTTTAACACTGGAAATGTTGGAGAATTTTAGCTCTTCCCACCATTCTGGTGACCAGATTACAACATTAGAATGTTTTTTTCTTATTAGTCTTTCTTTTGGTCAGTAGGGTTTAGGTCAGAGGTGTCAGAATCAATTTCTATTCTTAGGAGAAGTAGAGGCTTTTCGGGTATGTGTGTGCTTGTCTCTTACTGATGGCACAATTTTGGTCTGGGTTTCTCCATGCTCACCTTTAGGATGCATTTGGAAAAACCAGAAGAGGTTTAAATGTGACGCTTTAACTCATAAACAGTTAACAGAATACTATTGTAAAATAGGAAAAAAAAGACATCAAAAAAAAGGCAAAGGAAGGTGGGTGGGAAAGGAAAAGGGGAGTCACCAGGTTACTGCCCTGGAAGAGAAGCTTTGGTTCTAATCAGCCTGAGAGGAGCTTTAGAAATGCAAATGAACACTGCTGGGCAAAGGGTGGACAATGCACCTGGGTCTCTTGCCTGGGGCAGGAATTGGGCTGATTCCCTCTGCCCCTCACCCCAAGCTCTGCCTGCTGGCACTGATGGAATTTGCACAGCTCAAGGCAGAGCCCAGGGGGAGGATATCTGACCCTGCAACACAAACGGGTGAAGCTGCAAAGGGAAACGGCAAATGGAGAATGTTGAGAAAACTTCACTTGAAAAAGTGGGGGGAATCATCCCTCTGCCAACTCCAACATGTGCTGTCACTGTCTGTGTTATATAGGGTGGATTACAGCATGGTGGCTGTTGCTACCACAAGTTCAGGAAAGCAGTTGGGAACACAAGTATTTGATGTTCAAATTACAGAAAATTGGCCAATTGATGCAGCCCTGGCTCCTGAGGCAGTGCAAACAATGGGAAAAACATCAACATCCACCAGAACAAATCCTACAACACCATGAACCAGCCCCTGGGAACCCAAACCAATTCATATCAGGAGCCACAGAACCCATTTCTCATTTCAATGGCATCATTAGATTACAAGCTGTCCTCGGAATAACCAACCAGACAGCTCCAGCTCCTGACCTTCCTGCTGAGCAATCCACTGAAATGAGGAACACAACACTTAACCATGGGATGGGATCAGATCATCTGTTAGCAGAAGAAGGAGGAGTTAATGAAAAATTAAATTACCCAAACTGCTGTTGGCAAATAGATGACAAAGGAAAAGCGGTGAAACGGAAAACAAAGAAAACAAAAAAGCAGCTCATGTTCCAGCTAAAAGATGAAAAGAATGGCAATGGGACACGGTTTTGTGGCTCCATGACAGACCATGGGTTAAACAAATGCTGTTTCTCCTCGGATGTGCTACAGCAACTCTCATCTTTTTACCATGCTCCACACCTTGAGAGTGCAGCTCATTCACCAGCGGAGAGAGGGATGCAGCCAGGCCTCCTGATCCAGAAACGGCTACAGAAGGACAGGGAATGAGGGCACTGAGAATAATCCCAAAACCAAAGACACAGTAAGGCAAAAAAAAAAAAAAAAAAAAAAAATTCACTGAGTGAATCTGCCTGGAGATAGGGCCAGGGAGGTGTAGATAAGGAAGGGAGAAACCATCAGTTTCAAAACCTGTTACTAATTAACATGGACTGCTGCTCAAACTCCCGCTGAATTCCTGAACTTCGGGAAGAACAAAGACTGAACAGAGCCATGAATATCGGCTGTTATACAAAAGTGGGGGTGCACATTAACGAGGACATGCAGTTGGTGGATCGGCAGGTATGAACCTTCCAAGTACCTCAGCCAAGGGGCAAACGGAGAGGGAGATGAGGCCGGGAAATGAGGATACAAAGGAGGCTGCGAACTACAACGATGGCAGAGAGCGCACGGCAAATGCCCCGCGGCCTCTCCCTCTGCCCAGCAATAAAGTCACTTTTACACGACTGCTCTGGGCACAGAAACCTCCGGCCACGTGAATTTCCCCGCACAGCCCCGGGCACGGGGCAGCCCCCTCTGTCCCAGCCACAGCAACCGGGCCGAGCCAGCGCTGCTCCGGCAGCGGCTCCTGCCGAGGCAGCGGCCGCAAGGAGACCGCGGGCAGCCGCTCCCGCAGCGCCCTCACGCCAGCGGCAACACGGGCCGGACACGGCACAACGAACCCGCCCGAGCCCCCTGCCGCCCCCGAGGGGGATTGAGCTGAAAACAAAAATAAACTTCCCCACAGCTCCCGCCACGGCTTTCCCGACACTGCGGCTCCAGTGGCTCCGGCTCAGCGGGACGCCCTGGAGCCTCACTTCTCCTACCCCTAATTAGGAGCATCAGTGCATCGCTTTGATTTCCCCCAAAAACGGGAAAACCGTCCCAAACCCCCGTGGATGAGTGGGGGAGGGAAGAGATTTGTGACAGAAAACTCCAAAAACTCAGAGCAGGATAATGAGAAGTAAGTGAAGACCCTTAAATGCAGCTTTCCCCCACCCCTCCCTCCTTCCAGCTGCACCTCCTACCCCGGCAGTGCCGCAGACAGGGAATGGGGCCGGGCTCAGTTCATGCCCCGGGGCTTCTCCCTCTGCCCAGGGACAGGAGTCGTTTCCCTGCTGCACCCTGGGCTCTCTCCCACCGGAGACTTCTCCAGGAACTTCTCCGAGCTGAGTCCATCCCACAGGGCACAGCTCCCTCCAAGTGCTGCAGCGTGGGTCACTGTGCCCCGGGGTCAGTCCTGCCAGGACAGGCTGCTCCAGCGGGGCCCTCTGGCCGCGGGGTCACAGCCTCCGCTCAGGCATCGCCGTGCTCAGCGTGGCTGCTCCGGGGGCTGCAGGGGGGATGGATCTGCAGGGGTCCTCCCCATGGATCTCTGCATCCGACACCGCCGTCTTTGGAGGTGCCAGGAATAGGCTGAGCTCTACCTGAAGCTCTTCTCACATTCCCCACACCCTTCCCAGCACAGGGAGGCTTTTTCCACCTCACAGCTCCCCGGGCTGACAAGGAGTGGAAAAGACATGGAGAAGGGAAAAGGAAAAGGCAGAAGGAGAGGAAGGAACAAGAGGGAACAAGGGAAGAAGGAGATGAGAAAGGAGCATGGATGGATGAAGGACAGAATGAGGAGAAGAAGGAGGGTGGACAAGGAGAAGATGGGATTTGCCTCCATGGCAGAGGGAAGGGGAAGGAGATCCCCCCAGTCCATCCCTGGCAGGATGGCGTTGGCAGTGAGGCTGTCCTGCAGCGATGCTGGGCTGGGAGATGGAGCAGCAGAGAGGGGAAAGGGGCAGTGATTCCTCCTGCCCTGCCTGGCTGTCCCAGCCTGGAGCGTCCTGGCGCTGCGAGGCCCTTGGAGCGTCCGGCACTCGGAGCCCGAAGCTCACGGCTGCTTTATAAAGCTGACAAAGTCGGCAGGATGGGCCTGGGTATGATCTGCAGCAAACTGGGTTTATTGGTACAGGAACAGGGCA